>NW_024041150.1:2199834-2228743 GCF_014851395.1 Micropterus salmoides
CCCCAACCTCCACAGTAATGCCAGAAAAGCCCCGCCGGAGGTTTGAATTGAAGATCTCACGTACAGGGGCCTCCTCCAACGTTCCCAGTTCACCCGCACTAACCGTTTGGGTTACCAGGTCTGTCCAGAGTCTTCCCCCACCCACTGACCCAACTCACAACCAGATGGTGATCAGTTGACAGCTCTCTGCCCCTCTCTTCACCCGAGTGTCCGAAATACGCGACCTCAAATGAGATGAAACAATAACAAAATCGATCATTGATTTTCGGCCTAGGGTGCTCTGGTACCATGTACACTTATGAGCATCCTTATGCTCGAACATGGTGTTCGTTATAGACAATCCATGACTAGCACAGAAGTCTCCCACTTGGGTTCAGATCAAGGGGGCCATTCCTCCCGATCACTCCTTTCTAGGTATCTCTATCATTGCCCACATGCACGTTGAAATCTCCCAGCAGAACTATGGAGTCCCCTACTGCAGCCCCATACAGAACTCCATTCAGGGTCTCTAAACTGCTGTTTGGTGCATATGCACAAACAACAGTCAGAGTTCTCCCCCCCCCCCCCCTCCCCACTACCCGAAGGCATAGGGAGGCGACCCTCACGTTCACCGAAGTAAACTCCAACGTTGCGGCGCTCAGCCGGGGACATCACACCTTGGGCAACTCCAGAAAAGAATAATGTCCACCCCCTATCAAGGGGTACAGTTCCAGAACCGAGACTGTGCGTGGAGGTCAGCCCCACCAGATCTAACTGTTAGCGCTCCATCTCCCATACAAGTTACGGCTCCTTCCCCCACAGAGAGGTGATGTTCCACGTCCCCAGAGCCAGCCTCTGCCACCCGGGTCTGGTCCGGGCTGTGCCCGGCCTTTCTGTGGCAAACCCGGCCACCAGGCACTCGCCGACGAGCCCTCCCTCTGGGCCCTCCCTCTGGGCCTGGCTCCAGACGGGGGCCCCGGGCTTCCTCCGGGCAGGGTCTCTCCTCCTCTTCCTCGTATCAGGGGTCTTTGTGAACCATTCTCAGTCTGTCCCCTCACCTGGAACCACTTTGCCTTGGGAGACCCTACCAGGAACACTAGGCTTCAGACAACACAGCCTCCAAAAAGAGAAATAGTACATGTACATGGGACATAAAGAAGTATACAGAACTTTGATTTGTGTAAAATCACGTATTGCATATACATATTTTGCAAACATGTGATTTGTAATATGGTTATAACGGTTAGTTTACTGTCCATGTAGAGTGAACTAGATGTCTGTGTTATTTGCTCTGATAATGCTAATCCAACATATCTTTGTAGTAGCGTCCTTGCTGATTCCATATTCCGACAGAAGAGCACATGAACACACACTAAAGTCAGAACAACAACTTCAGAACTTGGGAAATGGGACCATCCGAGGAGCACGTGAATGCATCATGGGCCACTTGATAAAATTCGCAACCCTCACCACTAGATGCCACTAAAACTTAAATACTGAACCTTTAACAGACAGACATGAGTGGGATCGATTTTCTCATCTAAATATCAGCTGGAAAATGAACAATATTACCCAAAGCTATCCCTCCAGGTTCCTCTTTGACAATATAACAATTTATTATAACAATAACAGCTACACATCTCAGTGGCATTAGAACCTCTCTTACCAAAAATAAACAATTTTCATAAAGGGATGAACTGTTTTGTTTGTACTTGGTTAATACTTTGTGTTGTGTGTGTTTACATGCCCAGTATTGTTTTCCCTCTCATTAGAGTGTTAACTCTGATTCTTGTTGTGTTTTGGTAAAAACAGTTTCTAAAATTATTATATTTTCTTCTAGCTAATGAACCTTCCCTTAGGAATAGCAATGAATTTGTAAGCCTTTCTGTGTGTTGTTGAAAACACTCTTTAGCTTTGTATTGAACACTAAAATAACTTTTACCCACCCCAATTTCCATGGAGAAAATCCTTTTGTGAGTATTATCCCATAGAACTCACTGACATTCTGACAGTACATCAGTTTCATAGTTGAGACATTAATAGAAAGCTGTTAGAAATAGCATTTAGTGACACTGCATTTTTAAATCAGCATTCTAATGGAAGATTTACTTTGTAAACAACATTGATAATTAGCTGGGCATATTTTAGCTTGTTAAATATAACTGTGGCACCTTGACAAGTAATTAAGCACATTTTATTAAAAACTCCTTGACTGTTTATTTTCAGCAACACCTGCCTCCACACATCACTGTGGGATCTATTTAAGATTTCCAAATCCTGAAGAAGCAACTTAATACATCCAGAAATAAGTGTAAGTTTCATCCAGGATGCACTTGACTTTGACTTTGAATAATTCTCAACATTATTGATGATATAGTGTCATCCCCGTCGCTACAGCAGTTCCACTGAAAGTCCCAGCTGAAGGTCCACATGGGATGGTCTCAATGTCAAGAAATGAAAATGAGAATAATTTATATCATGGCTCTCCATCACACCAGTGGGAAGGATGAATAAACCAGAACACTGAGCCTAACTCACCTACAGCCAAGGACAAGTCCTTAAACTCTTGGAGCCGCTGAAGGTGTGACCCTGATCCTGAGCCTGTGTTTTGGTGATGGCTAATAACTTACATAGTCTTTCTCTCTACCATCTATCCCTCTCTGTCTCATCCTCCCACCCCTGTAGCCTTTACATGTTAGTACATCATTACCAACACATGACACATTATAACTTTTTGGACTGTCTGACCTGCAACACAAAATATGTGAAATGGTTTATGAGCAATTTCAGACATGGTTTTTGTCTTGGCTGTGAAATTTGCCTGATATCAGAAAGAATTGTAAACTCGTTACACTCTGACATTGCCTCCACTTTAAAAAATTGCCGTGTGGGAGGGGGATTGTATTTTCCCTACCCAATCACTAGAGATTAACATATCTGACTAGACTAAAGTCAAGACTGATGATTAGTCATGCCAACATACAGATTTTGACGGTGTTATAAGAGTGGAGCGGAGTGAAGTAAAAACAAACTACAATGTCAGGCGCTACTGAGACATGTTGTCTATTAAAAATTTATTTGCAGCATCTATTTTGTCTATAGTGGTTGCCATTGTTGTTATTACTCTTCCTTGGTTCCAGCCCACAGCTTTACAACAGTGTTAGTCCCACCTGTGGCGCTGATTGGCTAATGGTTAGTGCCCCCGCAGCGCTCCTTGGATGCTGTTTCATGTCATGATGCCAGACCACAATCGGTCAATTCGGTGGAGTGGACAGATTCAAAGATCTGGACTCGGTAGTTTGGCCAACAGGAAGTAGGCAGTGGGTATAACCCTGCCACTGGTCAACTATTTCAGTTACAATTCTCCTCCCCTTCCACTATCTTCCGACACTATTTTGCAAAAGCACAATCGCTGCATACATCCTTAGCTTTACCAAAGACAACTGTGATTGGTTTAAAGAAATACCAACAAGCCAGTGTTTTGTTTTTCCCTTATACCAGACCTTTCTTCAGGGCTGACAACTTTGAAATCTATCCCTCTGAAATGTGTATTTACACCACAATACAATGGGATTATACAGAATTATGTATTTTTGCACAAAATGTTGAAAAAATTAAGGAATAAATAACTTCCTGTGGTAAAATTTAATTTGATTCTTAAAAGCCCAAAGTGAAACCCTAAATATTGCTTATGGGCTCGTATATTAAAGATTAAAGCTTTTAAATACCATACCCATGGTACACCCAAAAGATTTTTCCCCCACTTAATTGGCTGAGTAGTGTACTCAGGACTGTGTGGCATGTAAGACTGTGCTTGATCTATGGCCCCCTAACTCTACTGTTGCAATTTTTTTTGGAGGGCATAACTTACACCTGGAGTTGGGTAGTTTTTTTTCTGTCGAAATTCATTCTACTTTGTCAGTTTCATTTAAGATCTCCAGCCATGCATGATAAATGGTTTGACAGCACAATTCGCAGTTTTGTTCCACAATAATCACAGTATAATACAAAAATATAGAAGAGAACAGGGGTCCCATCAGAAGAGGCCACACTGGTGAGTGTTTGCATTAATCAGCTAATAACATGTTCAATGATATGCATTATTCAACTTAATTGGTACAATTTAACCAATTGAGGACCAATTGTGTGTTTTATGTAAATGAACACGTGTGTGTGTGTGTGTGTGTTGGTGTGTGTGTGTGTGTGTGTGTCTCATGTTGTGGGGACATAAATCTGTTTACACAGTAACATTGTGGGGACTCACCTTCCTAATAGGGACAAAACAAAAATACTTTGTTAGTGTATTAATTTCAACAGGGTAGTGTTGTCTCAAATCAAATACTGCCGTTGTGCACTAATGGGAAATGATGATATACAAAATACCCCCAGCACAGAGGCCACCTGCAGAGCTAAAAAAAAAACACAAAACACACACAGCCAGGATTTATCATCCAAAACAAAAAGCTCAGAATTGGGTTTTTGCTAAAGAATTTGCTTTGGTATGTTGATGCATAAAAAAAGAATTAAAGCATGTACTGTAACCTCAACTGTAAGCTAGCAATGTAATGTCTAATATTATAATAAAGGCAACAACCTTTCATACTGTTTTTTTTTTTGCTTTTTTCAATATTCACAAGCCAAGAATTTTCTGTACATCACAAGCCAGATGCCTCTTGATTTAATTTAAGTTACTCAAATATAATTGGTAAGTCAGTGGTTAAGCAATCCAAGATGGCAGCATGTCAGTGTTAAGTGTTGTCTGTTTTTACTAATAAGGTTTTCTCTAACTTTAGTTTTTTAAATATTTACACTGAAGTAAGGCAAAGTGTCAGGGTCGAGGCAAACCAGGCAAAACAAAACTCACGGGTACTGGAAACTGGCAGACCAAGACTGAAACAAGCAAGCATATATACACAGGGTTAACAAGCTGGGTGGGGATACACAGGTGAGAGACATGAGACTAACGAGACACAGGCAGGCAGAGAGAGCTGGGGAAAACAGAGACTAGCAGGCAGGCAGATTACTGAGGGGGAAAAGACATAACACATGTTCCTCAACACTAAACATATCAAATATAAATAAACTAATAAAAGCAGACAGATCACAAATAAACTAACACCAACAAGAAACAGCTAAGATTAAACAGAACTAAGCGCAGACATGGGCAAAACACAGAAGTACACAGACCAGGAGTAAACACTTAAGACATAAACTACAGGGTACAGGCAGGGACTGACGAGCAAAAACCACAATATGAGACAGAGCGTCTAAACACTACAAAACACTGCAATGACCGGACAAAGACTAAACAGAAACACCAGGTATATATATGCACACAGACTAACGAGCTAGGAGGAGACACACAGGTGAGGGACATGAGGCTGACGAGACACAGGCAGGCAGAGAGATAACTGGGGGAACAGACGGAACACTTGACAGGCAGACACAGGGCACGATAACAATTAACAGAAGAACACAGACCAGGAGTAAACACTTAAGACATGAACTAATGTACAGGACTAAGAACTAAGACACCGAACTAGGAACTAAGATATGAGACAAGACAGATAATAAGTAACTTAAAGATGCAGATGAATAATAATGATAATAATAATAAAGGCTACACAGAGACTAAAGCAGAATTATCAAAATCAGCTTAATAAATGAAACCGGCAGAGAACATAAATTGACATCTAGCAAACAGACAGAACTCAAGCATGATGGTACGGAAACTAATACACGAGACTGGAACAGAACTGAGATCAGGAAAATACCAAAACACCACTAAACACCAGCTGACAGATAACAACCAGATAACAATAACACAGACTACATAACAGATAGAGAAAAGACTGAAATAACAAAACTGAGAACTACACAAGGCAGGCAAGCACACAGCGTGACAAATTCTTGGTCTGCTGCCAAGCTACCTATGTGTTCATATCATGCAGAAAAGTAATGGGTGACATGCTTTGCGTTCTCAGGACTTCTTTATGCTCTCGGGAAACGGGAAAGAAAGCTTTTCTGTATTCTGCACCCTCAGCATGGAATACGTTGCAAAAGGTAAGGTTGCATGAAACTCACTGAATTAATCTCGCTAAATGCATTTAAATCCAAAATGAAAGACTTGGAGGCAGATGCCTTAATATGTAAATGTTCTTAGATTGTAAAAATTATTTAAAATGACTTTATGAAATGTTAGCTTACTAGTCCTCTGTGTTATTTGTCTGTACCTATGTGTTCGTATTTATTTATTTTTTATATGCTGCTGCCTGTCTTGGCCAGGTCACCCTTGCAAAAGAGGTTCTTAATCTCAAAGGGACTCTCTTGGTTAAATGAAGGTTAAATAAAATAAAATAAAATAATGAAAGAATAACAAACATTAAAACTATATCACAGCTGTGGGTCTTTTTTTTAATGTTGTTGTTGGACTTGTCTGCTACTTTGGCTGCAGTAGTCTGTGTGACTGCAGGACCAGAGGGCTCCTTAGCTTCCCCCGGCGGTGGTTGTGGAGCTTCTCAACATTTTTGTAAAATTGATAATATTCAACATCTACACATTTGATATCTCACCTCAAAACTTCTCAGAATTGAATTTAGTGATAAAATTCTGTAAGTGTGTGTGTGGAGAGGGGAAGTCACAGAGACAGTCACAACAGAGAAACCCACCTCCTACCCCTGTTGCTCCTCACAACACACATGTGGCAGCGTCAAAGTAGGACAACCGCTTCTGAATTCACGTAAACAAAAGCAAAGCTGCGAGAAACCTTGCAGCATCGTAAGCAGGATAACAATAGATTTCCTTTGGAGAGTATGTAGCCGTTCGCCCTTCAATGTTGCATTTTAAGCATGTAATCAAGTCCAGAGTAATTGAATACGTGGTGAGCATGCTGAGGTATGAAGGAGGGGAGAGGAAAGGAGAGAAAACAAGAAGATGAAAGAAAAGAAGACAAAATAGGACGACAGAAAGGAAGGAAGGATAGAAGGAAAAAGAGGAGAGGAGAGGCTGTTGGGATTTTCCAAGCGTAAACACAAGAAACCAAGGATAGCATCCAAAATGCAGACAACAGGCTGAGCAGATCCATTTAAATAGTTGTAATAATTAAATGAAAAAGGTACACTGGCTTACGTTGCAGGGTAAAGGCAGGTACAGGCCAAAACTGAAAAGCTGTCCAAAAACAACATAAATCCAAAGGGGGGAGAAGGTGTGGACAGAACCCAAAGTCCACAATTCAAGTGAGGAAAATCTGACATAATCCAAAATCCAACATAAATCCTAAACAGGCAAAGAGAATTTGACACAGAAAGATAAACTTGACAAGAAGCAATTGTGGAGACACAGACATAAATAGACAAGGTGCAGGATCATTGGACAACATCAGACAATCAACAGGGAAAACACAGACAGGAAGTAAAGTGAAACAAGACACAAGAGAGAGACACTTTCAAAATAACACAGGAAACAAAAAGAACACAAACCAAAACGAAGGTTACGATATGGTAACCCTAGTTCTATAAGCACAGGCGGAGCCCTCTACTGGACTCTATGGGTACTACCTCCTCCAATCACACGCACGCACTTGCCCACTGAAATGTTATTGTGCACATGGCCGACCAATAGGACGTCGTTACCGATACGTGCGTGACGTATAAATACCAGTGTCCTTACTGCCTCAGGATCCGACCGCCTCTTCAGCAGACGGCGTCAGAGCGGCAGGGCTCATCGGTAGAGGGCTCCTACTGGACTCTATGGGTACAGTGGGTGGAGCCCGATGACTGTCCGCCCTAACCGCGACAAGTCCACCACATCACCTAGTGACAGAATGATGGGAAACTGTTGAGAAGGCCGCTGGACCGATAGGGCCTGACCATTAATACCTGCACTGCCCTGACTTCTCACTGAAACGTCAGGCACTGCCAGTGTATGTTCCCCCTCTATACCCAGTAGTCACCAGATCCTGACTTTTCAGATCCTAGGTCGCACTTGCGAGCTGGATCCCGAGAAGGAGCCCGACATATCCAAGAGATAGAAACTCATAAACGGGCACAGTAAGGGCCAAGATGCCATTGTGCAGATCTCTTCAACACACACCCCCATGAAAAAGGGTTGTAGACACTTCCACACTTCCAAGTGGAATGTGCACGCACCGCTAAGGGTGGGTCTGTTCCCACCCGTGTACAGGCTTGGGAGATTCACTCACAAAGCCAGCTGGCCAGGCTCTTCTTGGACAGGATTTATTGACTGCACTATCACTGAAACAGACGAACAGCTGACCAATGCATCGAATGGGGCCTGTGTGCTATATATAGGACGTTAGCCTCGCACACATGGACACAACAGATGCACTCTCAGGGGGCAGGGGGGTGGAAAGCATCCAGATTTATTGTCCTGAATCTGAACATGCTCCTTATGTTCTTAAGAACAAAGGAGGTGTGTTGTCTCAATCTGGCTGCACTGTGGACACCAAGAACCAGCATGCAGCTGGGATGAACCGACAAGCACACAGCTCACTCACCTTCTTAGCAGAGGTGAGAGCAAGGCTCAGGGCTGTTCAAGAGATAGCATTTTCTATGAGGACTTCTCCAGGGTCTCATAAGGTGCAGATATTAGAGCCACCAACACAAGCAGCAAGTCCTACTGAGGCGCAGAGAGACACGACACCGGTAGCTGTCTTCTCACACCCTGTAGAAAGCGTATCACGAGGGAGTGGGTGAAGACTGTTCTGTCACCAAACCCCCTGTGACAGGAGAGATAGCTGCAGCGCGACAGGCCCTTCTCCATCAGACCTTGCAGGAAAGAGAAAACAGATCCCACCGAACAGGTAGGCAGTCCGTCTCCCTCTCAATGCATCAATGCTGAAAGCCCAACCACTTAGCTTTACAGCAAGACGTAGTGAAGACCCGCCGCTTGGATGGTCTGTGTGACCTCAGCAGATAGACCAGCCTGAGTCTGCCTCTCCACAATTTTAGGAGAAAAACCTGGAGAGGCTGGTCCAACCTCACCTAAATGGAGGGATGAGATGGGGTGGGGGGGAATGCAAACAACAGCCCTTTTGGCAATGGCGCGTGTGTAACTCGGCCATCCCCAATGGTGGGCTGTCCTGTGGCTGAATTGAGAACCACAGCGGGCAGGGGGTGTTGGCAAACAGATCCACCTCCGCTTTCCCGAAGCGAGATCAGATCTGCTGAACCACATTGTTGTGCAGTCTCCACCTGCTCAGTTAGGAGCCAGCCCTCGACATGAGGTCAGCCACCCCCGTTCTCCAAGCCTGGGATGTGAAGGGCTTTCAGAGACAGTAGGTGTTCTGATGCCCACATCTATAGGTTCCATGCCAGCGCCAACAGAGCCGTGGATTGGACTTCACCCTGGCTGTTGATGCACGCGCTGGAGGAAACGCACCACCACACTAGAAACACAACCTGGAGTGGATTGAGGATTTGTGGCGTGTGGCCCCCTCGGCTCTCCTCGGGGAGCCACAACACTCACTGCACTCCCCTGGCAGGTCCCTACCCATCCAGTGAGATGAAAATTGACACGGATGACAGTGAGAGACCCCCAGAATCGCAGGTCCTCCTGCACTAGAGTTGAAGGGGGGGTCACCATGCATCACCTTTGCCTCTTGAGGTCCAGATGCAGGCTGGCAACATTGTCGCCGTCGCATGTGCAGCAAGCCCAGGAGGACCACCTGATGGTCTACTGCCCTGAGCCCAACAGCAGTATCACTGACAGCGCTGCCGCAGCTGTCCCCTGCTGCAGCCTGTGGACCACCAAGCGACGCGCACAGATACGCTCTTGGAGTGTTGCAGTTGAGCACAATCCCCAGATGCTCCGCTCGCTGCAGCGGCTGGGGGGAGCTCTCTTCCCAATTGATCGCAACCCCAGGCTGTTGAGCTGCAAAATCAACTGGGCTGTGTGGAGATCACTCAAGGCTTGACCATGAGGTTGTGAGTAGAAAGGAACGCTCATGCCCTTCTCGCGCAACGATTGCAGTACGATGCATCTTCTGGGTGTGTGGGGGGCTAGCGAGTAGTTGACAGGGAGCCTAATGTATTTGTAGGCTATCCCCTGAGAGGAGAAGCCTAGAAATTCCCTGTTACTGTGAATTCAGTGAGCAGTTCGCCTGCTCAAAAAAAAAAGGACGCTGAGGCAATAGGGACACTGCTATTTATACGTCACGCACGTATCGGTAGCAACGTCCTATTGGTCGGCTACGTGCATGTTAACATTTCAGTGGGCAAGTGCGTGCGTGTGATTGGAGGAGGTAGTACCCATAGAGTCCAGTAGAGGGCGGAGCCTGTGTGAGAGAGAACCATGACAAAGGCGAGGACAGAGGAAATGAAAGGAGAGGAAACAACAGAAGACAAGACAAGACAAGACAAAACCAGAGGAGAGGAAACAAGGTAAGGAGCTGAGACTAGAGGGAAGAGAGACCTGAAAACATGGAGAGGACATGAGATGACAGATGAAAGGGTAGGAAGGAGAGGAGACAAAGAGAAGAGAGGAAACAGTGAAAGGGTGAAAACCAAAGAGGAGGAAAAAACAAGAAAAGAAGAGGAAAGGAGAGGTGAGAGGAGGAGAAGAGAGGATTTGAGTGTATAGGAAACAAGGAGATGAAAAGGCACAGTATAAAGGAGAAGGCAAAAGGTAATATGAGATGGAGCGAGGAACCTGAGGAGAAATAGAGACGTAACAAAAGGGAGAGAAGGAACAATGAGAAGAGAAAGAAAAGGACGCTAGAGAGGAGAGAGACAGGAGAGGAACCTAACCAGGCAGATATTCTGCCCTACATCTACAGCTCTGTATTTTGGATAATGAAGAGGAGCAGGTGGGCGAATAGATTCTGTCACAGTCTACAAGACACGAGGACACTGGCTGTGTGTGTGTGAACATGTACACACACACACACACACACAACAGCAAGCATGTCGACAGATCTGCCATCATTATGACATCACTAATTCTGAGGAAGGAACCTTATGTATGTATGTGTGTGTGTGTGTGTGTGTGTGTGTGTGTGTGACTATATCCTCTTTAGACAGGCTCAGGGAGCAAACTACAGAGGTCTAGGTAATTATCTCCCACACAGAATCCCAATTCCAAACCTTTTTCTGCACACAGTCAGAGAGAAGAGAGAGAGAGAGAGAGAGAGAGAGAGAGAGAGTGTGTGTTATTTCTTGTTACATAAAGTTCAAAGAACAAAACCAAGAGAACAACTTGTATCCCACTTTCACTGAAAAGTGTCCCCTGCGGCCACAAGCTGCAATTACATGATAGAGGATTACATAATTAAATTCCCCTCACATTTTTGAAAACGCTTCAATCAGATGATCCAAGAGCAGGTGGAATGGACAAGAAAAATATTTGTTTGAACTGGTGTTCTCGGGAATTTGAACTTGAAAATGTGAACGGTGAAATCTAAACTCTTGACGATGGGACAGCGCAGAAAGCTCAATTTGCATTTAGGACAACAGTGCTTATGCTGACATCACTGGCTCAGCCAGGTTCTGATTATCCTTCCCCCTTGACAAAATTATCTCAACTTAAACTCTACTCAAGATTTTTCATCTCTTTCAACCACATTGTAGTACATATAAGTGGCCAAGATAATAAAAAATATGGAGGCAGTGCTATAGTACAACATTCATTGCCCAATAAAAGATATGTTAACTTTACTTTCACATCAACACTCCTCTCAAGACTGTTCTCTCATGATGATCATGGACTACACTGGACTGGACAGCTCCCGAGATGACTTTGACTGGCAGATACTTGCATTTCTCAAAAAGATTGAGACCAATTTTAATAGAGGCAAAATTTTGATAACACAGCCAACTATTTTAAATTTCCCCCTTTCAGACAGTAGCAGGAAAATTGTAACAGTTGTGTGTCTAGCTCCTATCCTATACATTGCCACTGGTTGAGTAAAACAGGTGGAGCAAATACACATTTAGGTATTTGGACTGTATTTGGCTAGATGTGGACTTTGAATTGGAACAGTATTCAGGCCTTGACTGATGATGTTTAGTAAGTCATGTTATGTCACGTGACTTACTAACTAATATACTTATTTTACCCCAAACCACAACCTTTTTGTAAACCTAATTTCTGTGCTTAAAACCAACTGATTGTGACCTTGATGTCAAGTGACATAACCATAATAACGAAGGTCCGGCATGCCTGTTGATGTTACACTCAAACAGTTAAATCAGTAGTTTTCTCCAACAGTCATATGTTGTTTCCGGAATTATTAGCAAACAACCTATTCAGTATGAGGATGTGTGGACCAGAATATACTAATCATACCAGACCAAGCGAGGCTGTAGCAGCAAAATCCATGAGTGTATTGAATCAGGTGTGCGTTTTTTGATTATGAATTCAACATTTCCTTTTGTGTAAGGAAGATTGTGTTATTTCTCCTATCAAAAACAGTAGTTTTCATTGCCGTCTATTGGACATATATCAATAAACTTGTTTTTTGAAGTTTTGATTTTATTCTCCCATTCTTTCTCTGACTTTCCCCAATTTCTATGTCATTCCAGGCGACTCTGCCTGACTCCTTCTCCCATATTCTAGCGTCTCTCTTTCTGTTTCTGCCTGCCCACAGAGGCAGCAGATAAAGAGATGGCCTCTATGGATGGAACACTGCTGAGAATATCTTCAGTCAAATGCCAGCTTGCCCCTCCATTCTTTTCCCACAATCAACCTTTTTTCCCCCTCTCTCTGTCTCTCTCATAGTCTCTCTGTCTGATTCTCTCAAGTGTTCCCAATGCATGCTCTTCTACAAAAATCATACACACTTAGCCAGCCAACCAGGAACTGTGTTTTGACTATTCACAAACTCCAAAAGCGCACTAAAAGCTCCTGTGAGACAAAGAGTGAGGAAAAGTGTGAAGGACAGACTGCTCCCTGCTGAAAAAAGCAGCTAATTTATTTTGGAACATGAACAAAACTGCATAATTTAAAACTAGAAAAAAACATCCAAATGGCTCAGTCTTTATAGACAATAAATTCGCTCAATAATCAAATGATTTCTCTTACTTAATAATAATAATGCTTTGATTGAGCTTGTTCTAACATGAGAGGATTCTTTAATATTTCTGCTCTCATGCAGCCTTGGCTGGGAACATGTGCCACCTCCCACACAGGCACCAGTTTGAGCCAGTCAGCCATGTCAGTCACTTCTTATCTGTCAATAACTTCACTCTTTTCTTTTTGTCTTTGTAACTTTGGATTTAGCGCTAAGGATGTGGCTAATGGCTTTAGCGATGTGAAGATCAAATTATGTCAATAGGTCTAAGTTAAAACTAGGCTAAATTTTAATGAAAAATTGTGAATCCTAGACACGTTTGTATGACCACTGTTTCAGCAGTGTTTTAATGACTATATTTCAACATGTAGTTAGGATCTGCTTTCATTTTCATTCATAATTCATAATATACTCTTTAACAGCTGTTGAATTAATGGCTATGAAAAGCCTTTAATTTTATGTAGCTCAAATGTAGCCCAGTTTTACCTAGGTCCATATTTCTGACCAGGTAATCAAAAAATTAGTGCTTACTTGGATTTAAAAAAAATTAGAGGCATTTTGATTGCATGAAAAACAATGGAAAGATGTAAAAATACTAAAGGCAAAACTGTTGGTATTCAAGTTACATTGTGGGGAATGGAGACACCAGGCTTTGACATACAAATGCAGGTACAATGTACATAAAGCAAGAGGTAACATGTCATTGTGTTGGCTGCTTATTGCGACTTCAACGTGTTTAAATCACGGTGAAAATACATTTGGAAGATGCTCTTGTCCTGATATGATAGGTACAGACTCATAACGAGCTTAAACTCATTCAGTACCTGCTTTATGAATGACCAGTAGTAGAGATTTTAAGGGTCACAACTGGAGTGTCCTGAAAGTGTCCCAATGTGCCCAGAAAGATCATGTCAAGAGTGCAGTGGAAACCCATAAAGGGACCAATCCAGTGATGCAGAAAGTATGAAAGTAAGTGGACAAGAGTGTATATGATTCAGTGAAGAAGAGTGACTTGCTCAGGGCCATAGCTACCTCTAAGGACACCAAGGTCATGTCCTAAGAATCTGGGGATGAGGTGAATGACAAAAACCTACATAATAAAAGAAATTGCTAAAAAAAAAAATTGCATGGTCATACATTTCTTAGGGGGGTTTGTGGTTCCTCAAGGGGAATTTGGATCAGTGGCCTCAGCATTTCTTAAATCCTGGTTATGTCCTTGGATTTGTTGAAAGGAAAGCAAAATATGCTTTACTTTTTTAGCACATTTCACACCCATGGGCAGGTTTTCATTTTTATTTTATTTAGATATGAGTGACTTAAGGTCATTCTAGCACTTGGGAGCAACAAGAGTCAACTTCTGTAGAGTGGTGACCAAGTCATCGTAAGGCAGAGAGAGCTATACTCCCACTGCTGCCTGAATGCAGATCACCAGAGCTGGTGTGTGAGCTGAATCGTGACCTGGAGATATGAGGTCATGCTCCATCGGCAACACTTTACACGACTACTAGGATTAATACATTTATACCACTCTGTAGCAGACAGAAAGACTGTTAGCAGTGTAGGAGGGAATTGCTGAATGAGAATTTCAAGAGGATGAAGTATTGCAATTTGTGAATCCTTGTGATTACCTAGAATGTAATGCTTACTTATCTAAAGAATCTTCTAAAGCCTCATTCTCTGGGGACAAGTATTACCTTGGGATCTCAGGCGATATAGGAATCTACCCTGTCTGTGTTTTGTGTTGCACATTCTCAAAGGATTAAAACCAAAGTCTTTGTTTAGCTTGAAACTACTGACCAAAACGATTATTTCTGGATTGGGCTGAAATTAAATGTAACATAAAAGTGTCCCCAGGAGTTTGTTTTGAGCCTGATGACATATAAAATGTTCCTGTAATGCTGCCAAGCATTTCTTCCATCTCATTATTTTTTCTATTTTTGCAATCATGTAATTCTTACAGATTTTTTGCCCTGTGTTTTATCTTTTGCCTGTTTAACCATTACACAATGGCTAAAACTTTCTGTCCTGCTCTCTGTCTTTCTTTTTCTCTCTTCACAGGGGCAACTGATAAATCTGGTCTTCATGTATGAGGAGGGAATAAGGGATCCCTCTGTCTCTGTGAAGACAAAGAAGTAAACAGAGAGCACACAAGTGGAGAAATATTCAGTAAAACAACAGGCACACCAAATCACAGAAAATATTATTGACAAGCAATTCAGCTTTATGAAAGTAGCAACTCGGTTTGGCCTTAGCCCATACCTCATAAGCGTATGGTGATTGTGTTGTAAACAATGAAGAAATATACAAACTTTCTTACAAGTCTATTATAAACCTAATTACTGGAAAGGAGACATTGTGTTGTATTATGAGCCCTGGACCATTTTACACAGAGAAACACAGCATTCTTTTGTAAATTTTTTTTTATCAACATCACCTTAAGCAGTCAAGTCCCCAAAGGACTAGCTAATCGGATGGCCTCTTCACCAACAGAAAAATGTCTGCTTTGTTATAAAACAACGGGGGATTGAGTTATGTTCAATTTAAACAGAGGAGAAATTCACCATAGCAGGTTGTTGTTGACCACACTGCAGCAGAGTTATTGTTTGGGGGCTGCTATTATAACTGTAATTGGTGTAATTAAGAGAGGGCTCATGATGAGTACAACAAGATAACAACATGCCATTACAAGGTTCAAAATACAGAGTGAAAACCTCAGAGATGCGATGCCAGTATATTAATATATAGTATATTAATGAAATCACAAATAAAAGTAAATAGGTCTGAAGTCAAAGACTGAGGAAACTGTTTCAATGAAAAAAGTTATTTAAACAGACATTGTTTCAATCTCAGCCAGATCTTTGTCAGGTCAAAATGTCTAATGGCGACCATTTTTAAAATATACAGTATACAAATGACACAAGGTGTGTGGTGACAGATGTCGCACAACCACTTTGTTACTTTAGACTTTACAGTCAATTTCAAAGGTAAAAAATAATCCGTCTTCAGAGCCATTGCACCACATCCATCCAGCCACAAATACAGTTTCTCACAAAAGTGAGTACATCGCTTACATATTTGTAAATATTTGATTATATATTTTTATGTGACAACACTGAAGAAATGACACTTTGCTACAATGTAAAGTAGTAAGTGTACAGCTTGTATAACAGTGTAAATTTGCTGTCCCCTCAAAATAACACATCACACAGCCATTAATGTCTAAACCAAGGGCATCATGCTCTGCTTCAGTATCACAGTACATGTTGGCATTCATGGTTCCCTCAATGAACTGTAGCTCCCCAGTGGCAGCAGCGCTCATGCAGCCCCAGACCATGACACTCCCACCACCATGCTTGAACATAGGCAAGGCACACTTGTCTTTGTGCTGGAAGTGAGATACTGTAGCTCAGACATTTCCACTGTGAGTCACTTTATGGTCCAGTATTGTCAATCAACACCACTATAAAAATATATTTTTAAAATATTTATGTTTCCTAGCATTGTTTAGTACAGTATTCTGGTCTTTTTTCCATGTCAAACATACTACATACTTTTTATATTATATTATATATTCTCCAAACCTGTTGGCAAAAGCTCTAAATAAGTTGTTTAATGTGTACATTCTGAAGTACCACTAACGGGTTCAGTTCAGCATTACATGAGTCTTACATTTCTAACTTAAAGCATTTACTATTTATTACATGGTAAATGCACAAGAGTGCACATTTAGGTGCAAAAATGCCTTTGGTGGAATACACTGGAGCAAAACAATCAGGTTTAATTATCTGACTTAAGATGGATTTATGTTTCTGCATCAAGGTACAAGGAGGACTCGCCATACGTGCTCCTAGCATAGGAATTGATTTTTAGTTCAGATATCAGATGTCAGCTATCGGGACTCCATTAGCTCACCCGTTAGAGCACGTGCCCCGTGTCTAAGGCTGACCACTTATTGCAGGGGCCCAGGGTTCGAGTCCAGCCTGCGGCCCTTTGCTGTGTTTCGTTACCTCTCTCTCCCCCATTTCCAGACACTATCCACTGTCCTATCACTCTCAAAATAACAGCACAAAAATATATCTTTAAAGAAATAATCACCTGTCTTAATTATGTTTACATTCTCCTGTTATGGTATATAGCAACTATGGAAAGTTTGCTTTGTATTGCCACTGAAAACGTAACTATTGGTTTAAAAGAGAATAGACTTTCAACATAGCCTGACTATGGAGGCTACATATAAATCCACTTTAAAGATGCCTTATCAGATCATGTTATCAGACCTCAGGTCTTGATTGGGGCCAATCGAATAACAGCAGAATAACAACTAATAATTTAAGCCACACATTATTCAAAACAGAGGCGGGCTATACATTGGATACTAAACTTTTGGGGTGTGTAAAACTCTCAACCAGTACAGACTGGAAGAAATAAGTATTTGTACACTTTTTTTATTTATATGAGTTTGATAATCAATGCTACATTATGATTTTGTGTGTACAGTAGTGAAAACTTCCTCTAGAGTGTCATAACCAGAAGCAGAAGGTGTAATAAAATATAAGAAAAGAGATCTGCTTTCCTCTGGCCAAGGATTGCTGTGGCTCCTGAGGGTACACAGCTCACTGCCAGAATTCATTGCCACATGTTTGGATTGGAGAGATAGACAAGAACAAGGAGGAAAGTGTGGGGCTGATAAAGATGGGGGTGCACTGAATGGAGTAAGATAGACTATAAAAGGGAACTGAAGGGAATGATAAAAGAGAGGAATGGGGGGAAAGAACATGAAAGAGAAATGTAAAGAGAAGTGTGAAGAGAGTGAAATTAGAGACAGGGCTTTGGGAATAGGGGGAGAGGTATGGGAGCTTAACAGAATACCTAGCCATCTGCAATTCAATTTCCTCCAGCTCACCAAAGCTCTGTTGTCAGTCCTTCTTTCTTCTCTCTTCTTGGTTTCATTACCCTTTTTTGTCTCCATTTGCCTCTCTCCCTCTATTCCTTTTCTCCCTGTCAGTTTTTATTATTGTAATTCATTCTTCATCCCATGACAATTTGTTTTGTTTTGAGGTACAGTATAGCTCTTAGCCAGTGCAGAGACAAAAAAGGTTCTAACTTCATTGTATTCATTGATACACAGATGCTCAAGTAAAATTGTTGTCTGCAAGTTATGCTGAATTGCTCCCTCTAGACCAGTGATTCTACCATTTTTGTCTTATGTAACCACACAAATCAGATTAGTTACCACGTAATTGACATGCATTTAACCATTCGGTCCTCCAAATAAATAAAAAAACGACTTTATTTGTAAGTGTCCTCCAGAACGACACATACAATGATCTGACACCCTATTGACAATATCTGTCAGTGCCCTCCAAAACCATGTTCTGATCTAACAATGGTTCAGGTTGGTCAGGTTTAGGTACAAAAAGGAATTGGTTAGGGATAAAATAATTACTTTGTAAAGTTACTACTAGGACTGAACGATTTGGGGAAAAAATGTAGTTGCAATTTTTCTGCCAGATATTGCGAAAACAAATCGATTTGCGATTTTTTTGCTTAAGTTCAATATTCACTGCCAGTCTATTTTTGACGGATCAAACGGCACAGAGCAGATGAACCAGGCAGGAAGTCAGACACAGAACAGCGTAGAGAATCCATTCGATTCTCAAAATAAAACGCCCTTTGCAGACTCCTGATCGGACATCAACAAACACAGTTAAAACAGACAAAAAAAGAAACAATTTAACTACGTAGTCTACTTAACCACAGTAGAAGCACAAAAATCAGGAACAACTGAACAAATAAGCAAAATCTGAACAAGTTAGCAAAATCAGACAAAACGCTCTTATTCTGAAGTGCTCCATGCAGATATGTAACGTTAGCCTGCAGAAAGCGGAGTGAAACGGGCTCACAGAGAGCTGTTATCCGGAGTTGAAGCACACAAAATGACAAATTAACAACACGTTAACAACACACACTTCAGTGTCGCCATTATCCCACGTTTTCTTGTAGTTTTGTTTGTTGTCTGATTGGTGAGTAGGACCATAACAGGAGGCGCGAGCAGATCTGTCACATAAGGAGGACAACAGAATGAATTTGAAACTGCATGACTGTTTAAAACAGGTCAGATGCACTGCATAATTAACCTACATTTTAATTACCATCGTTATGATTAGCTAATTGTGTTCTTTCAAATCACAATTTCGATTTGAAAACGATTAATCGTTCAGCCCTATTTACTACTCAGTTAAGGTTAATGAAAGGTTTCTGTGGTCTTCTGTGTCAAAGCCCAAGCCTATGTTGACCCATCTGTCTAACTCTGATCTCCTCCCTATTTGGATTTTGCTGCTCTATAATAAAGCCAAATGACTAACTTCTTAGCTCTAAATAGACAGGAGGCATCATTCCTACGGTAGAGGTCTTTGGCTTGGTAAGTCAGAGCAAGAATTTCAAGTCATAACATATTCAAGGAGAAGTGCCTGTGGGGCTTTCAAATAATTAATTGTTAATCAATTTATGAGTACTGCTGCACTGCATGTGTAACTTGTGACAAAGTAGAGAACACATGGACATAAAATTAGCTATCAGTTTAGTTTTTACTCAACGTTGTGTGTGCTATGCCATTTCAAGCAATATAACCAAATGTTTATTTGTGTCCCACTCTCCTAAAGTGGGAAAAAGTCATTTCTATACCATGGTCAAATATCTGGTGTATTTAAATTCTCCTATTTGTGTTAATCTTTAAATGACTACCTTTATTCTCAAGTACAATGGAATTGGATAGCCATCCTATTACAGTGAAAAGATATATATCTTATCGTGAAAGCTAAGCCATGCTATAGATATCACACCCAAGGAGGAAAGCCATGGAGACATGAAGGTAATACAGTGAAATGCAGATAAACTGTGCTGTCAGGGTCTGAGGTACCTGTTTATCTTTTACTGAAACAGCAACCCCCAGTGGTCACAACCACCACTGCAGATCCTAGACTCCTTGGTGGGAGATGTCTTTATTTACTCAGCTTGTGGAATCATTTAGATAGAGCTAAGGTGGGCAGCTGATAATAAGGACAGGCTGCAGGGCGGGACAAGGTTGTAACTGACTGTGGCAATCATTGTGTATCTCTCTTTTTATTCTCTCTAGCTCACTCTCTTACTCATTTCTCTCTGCTTATTGAGAGGAGAAAACATTCTTATTCACTCATTCTAAGTCAGAAAAGCCATTCACAAATCTAATAAGATTCCCTGTGAATCATTTTTTATATATAATATATAATACTGCATATTTTCTGATTTATTCACAAATATCATAATTGGTCATAACACAACTCATATTTCGCCAGACATGCAGTATTTGGCAGAGGTGGGAGTAAGTCACACATGTCCAAGTCACAAGAAAGTCTTAACCTTCAAGTCTCAGGCAAGTCCCACGTTACTGTGATGAAATTCAAGCAAGTCAAGTCAAGTCATATGAAAGTTTCTTTAAACCGTTGGCCCCTTGGCAGCAAGGGGCTACTGCTGCATCACACCGTAGATTGACACATTTTTTTGCTTGTAGATCATGAACTTCCTACTTAAAGATGGATATCGTTATTTTCAAAATATTATTGGCTACGAGAAGTGCCAGTCATTGGCACAATTGGTTGCAATTGGCTCGGCCTACCCAAGAAATAATAGGGGCTTGCCCCTACTTACATTGCAGGCTCTCGTTGGCTATTGTACGCTGTGAAAGGGACATGTGAGCTCCTATTGGGTCAAATTGCCTGTCAGACAAAAGGTCAGAGTGAATACAAGATATCATATTTCTTTACATCCAAATCAGAGTTATTATGGTTATAATGACATACAAGCCACGTCTGTCAGGCAAATATGAAACGATGCAGCAGCAGTCCCTGGGGATTTATTGATGGAATAATGTGTTTTGAACTGTATATTTTTACTGGCTTGGGATCGTCTGGACCTTTGCCAATGTAACAAGGCTATTTTTGTAGGATTTTAATCGATCAGTGGATTAAGTTACCATGAGGCTTCAAAGGTGAGTTGTGTCAATTTTGATTATACTGGTTGGTCTGACAGAGGCGCTGACTGTACCCGCTGTGGTGATTGTATCTTGAAATGGTTTGCATTGGTTGAATCATGAGGATTTTAGCTTTCAAACGGTGTATTATATAGCAGTTGTGGGCAAATAACGAGAGCTGTCATCAGGGTCTGTTACCACCAGGAATGTTAAGAGGTTTTCACATAAAGTTAACGTTACAGCAGCACCAAACTACAGCCAAAAAACTGGGTGTAGCTTAAACGTAACAATAGATTTCTATGCGTTCAACCAGCCTATAAGTTAGCTAAAAAGCCACAGTCACATAGTGTACCTTTCTTTATGGGTTTTATGACGGATGAAGTTGGATGTTGTGGTGGTCGTGTCACTAATTTTGAGCTGCAGACCTTGCACACCGCTGTTCTTTTCTTCCTACCGTCATTGACAACATAATCCTTGAATGTCTGTGTTGTACTACACCTAACAGTCTTTTTCTACGCTGCTGTTACGGAGATCCGGACCGCTAACGTTACGTGAAGCACACATGGTTGCAGGATTATGCGCAAATGTTGGAACGAGCGAATGCAAGTATTTATTTTTAAAAATCAAGTCATTTTCAAGTCATCTGTCTCAAGTCTAAGTCAAGTCTCAAGTCATGAACACAAAGTCAAAGTCAAGTCGAGTCTTTTGTCTGTTTTAGTCAAGCAAGCCTGAAGTCTTCAAATTTGTGACTCGAGTCAAGTCTTGTGACTCGAGTCCCCCACCTCTGGTATTTGGACATTGGACTCTTATTGCACATATTTGTATTTTTTGTATTTATGTTTTAAAACATTGTTTTCTTCTGATCAAACTTTGTTTTAGTTTTTGGGGGACTTTAATTATACTGGGGTGCTGATGGTGCATAGATAAGATGCTTGCCTTTGGTGTGGGACATCTGGGTTCGATTCCCACTGTGAGACATCCACCATTGTGTCCCTGAGCAAGACACTTAACCACATGTATAGCAATTGTAAGGCGCTTTGGATAAAAGTGTCAGCTAAATGAAATGTATACTGGAGAGAGACATGAAATATTGGGAGAGAAAGAGAGAGGGGGGCTGTTGCAAGAAGCTTTGGACAGAAGGCCAAAGTGAACCAAATCTAATTTTTATCATAACAATGCAGTCTCCTGGTTTCCTCTCATTGCCGGTAAAAGCCACTGTATTAGTACTACAACTCTCTCTCTCTGCTATTTCCACCTGCACATGACTTAGAACTGCCAGAGTTTCGACCCCTCTCATTTGATGGACACCAGCTCTGCATCAAATTCTGCCCCCTACTCTGCCTCTGATTGGCTAACGCTAACCCTAACATTAACCAACGGAGGGAGCGAAAGCTAACTTGTCAAATCTCTCTGGCAAGGGAAAAATGCGTGGTCTCCACTTTGACTTACGTACATCATCGTGCTGCATGTCATCAGAACAGGGCAATAAATTGGAATTGAGCATTAAGGCCTGCATTGTGAACGTGGCTTTTTTTGTGTGTCTCTTTCAGTTTGGGTGTCTTGCTCCTATTTATAAGGGGGTGGGCCTTTGACACAGCTGTGACCAGTGGCTCATTGTCTTGTAATCTGTCCATGAGTATGTCACCCATATGGAATCTAATAACATTATTCCCATTACAAAGAATAAAAACATGACTTTTCAATTAGTTACACTGCAGAGAATACCTACAAGCATCTTTGTTAGCCAGTGGATGAATATTATCCTTAATATAAGAAGCTTTTCTGGAGCTAATTCCAGATCTGTGTAAGTGTGAAGTGTCAGTGTGTATTTTGTCAAAGTGCCATGTGGCTACAGTGAGAGCTACGATGAGTGGTGAAGTACCAGTAATTGGTTCCATTTATCCTCTTCAGACCTTATGTGCATCCACACAAAAGAAAGTGTTATCGTAGAGGCTCCCATGCATGCACATATCACACAAACATGGGCACACAAGCTTCTTGTCTGCCCTACTAGTGTAAGCCAAGGGAGCCTCTTCTGGATTTTGCAGTGTTTACAGGATTCCAAGGTGGGCAGATGAGTTGGACTGAGAGCTTCCGGACAGAGATTCAAGTGTTTTTGCCAAGAGCACATTTCTGTCTGACTCGTTGCCTTGCTTTCTACAGAAACAATTGTTGAATCAGTGTCTGACGGTCGATTGCCTTGGCATGATTTCTTAGTGTGATCTGAGAGAGGTGAGAGTCGTGATAATTTAGAGGAACAATAAACTTGTTTTCGTTCTCTTATTTAAAGCTGTTTATTGACATTAACCTAAAGCTATCTGGCACATGCTATCAACCAGAGTGACTCACAGCACAGAGAAAGCAATAGATTTGGAGTCAGGGTTGGCGGAAATGGAATTGAGTGGTGTGGCAGCTGACGGTGTAAGCGTTACGCTACATCCAATGAGCTGAATATCTGATAATGAGATGTCACTGGTCATGATAATGGATTATATTCTTGTTTTTCCAAGTGCTCAAAGCTCCTTTTATACATCACATTGGCATGAAGGGGCTATGGAGGCTAATCTAGAAAGAAAAACAGTTTGAAGCCTTATAGTTCTTAGACTCTTCCTCCCATTATATACCTAACAGCTGAACCTATGCACTTATCACCTGGGAAGGCCATAAAATTGATTACTTGGGATTTGTGTTTTAATTTTCATTACTCATGCAGACAGAAAGAATGTAATGTTTAAAGTAATCTGAGTTAAACATATATTAAACCTAGAGACTGTTGAAAATACCTGGTAACTTTCCAGTGGTAACTATAATTGGTTAAATATATATTAAATATTAGGTATTGGTGATTGAAACTTTTTAATGGACCATGTGCTTTTAAATGCTGAAACATTTTTAAGGCCATTTACTAATAATCATGCATGCTTTACATCATAGCTAAAAACTCTGCAACCTATGTTGTTGAAAAATCCTTGTGTAATCCAACATAGTGAACATCAAGTCTGCATTTATTGTGTTTTTTCTTTCCTACTAGTGTAGGAAAATACAAACAAATGTATGTTAACGTCTCACATTTTGAAGTTATTGTTAAAAAAATCTATGCATGATTTGTCAAAACACCCATATGGGCCTTTATAAGGCTTTGTGCTATTCTGACTCCAAACCAGAAAATTATTTATCCAAAGAGACACTCTGATACCTGCTGGATGTCCGTCATTCGAATTGGGTCAAAATGGGATCCAACCAAATTAAACAATGCCAGAGAAATTGTTGCAAACAAAATAATTATTCTTAAAGAGGCACACAAATCAACTAAATATAGCAGTGCCAACTTGTAGATTGTGTAAGGATAGAGCATATGGAGAAAATGCAAACACATGTCAGCCACACCAAAATAAACTTGTGCAAATAATGAGCCTCTAGGGTATCATTGATTTCTTTACTCAAACATCCATGTCCTCCCTGATTCACTGACTTTGCATCCCACTTCCAATAGGTCTGAGGAATTAGGGCTGTCCAACTGAATCTGAACGACTTTGAGGGGTCCCCTGTGGACCTTTGAAACTCTTTATCCCCACTTCCTGCAAGTTTGCAATCCTGCCGCCTTTAAATGAGGCCGACAACTGCACTATCATAATATGTTGACTCTGTTCCAACATTAGATGTGGTGTAAACTGCTGTCCCATTCCTCATGCAGCCTTCTGATCCTTTACACCCTAATGGACTCCCTCGTGCATTCACATCAAGCTTGCAGGTGTTGTCAATTAATATTTGTGAGGGTTCAGTGCTTAGGACAAAGGGTGGACATTGTGATTGAGCCAGGATCACTGGACGGGACCGGGGCTGGATCCTATCCCAGCATGCATTAGGCAAAAGGCGGAGAAACTCTACACTGTATATCTAAGTTTAGAGGGTTACTCTTGTCTTTCAAGTTATTCAACTCATTTGGACTGTTCAGTGATGACTATGCAAAGCAATCTTTCTCAATTCATGTAAATGTCACTTGTTTGGATTAGACATTCATTTGAGTTATCTTTAACTACAAACAGATGGACCACAAGGCAGGGCAAACACGCTGATGGATAAATTGACACTGGCTACACGGGGTGATTTGATCATCAAAATTGAAACGAATTTCAGTTTCTGGAAATTCAAGTGAGAGTTCAACCACTTTGTTTGTTTCCTTCAGAATTGCTACAAATACCTATTGAAAAATAAAAACATTTTCTGACTATATGGTTAAGGTTTGGTAAGGAGTAGACACAAAAGCAACTTCCTTAGGTTTAGCTAAATGTTTTGGTTTGGGTTTTTTTTTCAGTTAGGAAAACGTGGTTTTCTAGAAACACTAAGTGGAGAAACACACTGAGCTGCTACACACACAGGGACTTCCTCCTCTCACCCCAATACAAAACATTAAGCAGTCAATGGACATAAAGTTGTTACTGTGATGTAGAGACTGTGCTCAGTTAAAACTTTACCTGTATAAGAGCAATTTGTTACAAATTAATACCTTACCAATCTGAAACTCTTGCTCCAGTCTAGGTTGCAAAGCTGGTTCAGGATTATGCACAGCCTAACCGAAGCCCAGGACCCGCCCTACTCTCTACTCTGCTTCTGATTGGCTAGTAGTCCTTAACTAGGTACTGAACACGCACAACTCCAAACAGAGATCAAATTGAAGTGAGCTGTCTCTGAAGCTAAAACGGAGTGGTCAACACGACCACTCCGAAAGGTGGTGCTGCAGCAATGTGCAGTATGACAAAAATATGGTGTTTTTTAAAAATTAAACCATGTAAATCTGTTATGGTACAACCCCTAGATAAAATTATAAACCTGAAAATGAGCATGAGATGACCACTTTAAGGTTATAAAACCTTAGTTGTCATGCTTACAATAATAATCCACTTGGTTAAGGTCAGGGAACAATTGTTGGTTGTGATCATGGTTAAAAGAAACCAAATAAAAGCAGCTGTTTTGAGTTCTTTTTCTGCAGGTGGCTAGTCTCACTTCATATAAACGAGTCACGCACTTGTTTCTGCCAGGATTCAGAAAGACCTTGGTACTGAACTGCTGTTTCTTGTCTTGGTTGGCCCAGGAGTGCTTAAAGTTCCCTAAGGAGGAACTGGAAGATGTTCGAAAAAAGACACTCCTTTACACCGTGTCTACTCAGGCAATGTGGCAAAAGCAGCAGCAGCTTCCGTCAGTCATAGCACTGGATCCCTTCCACCACAGTAAAAGAAGTGCATGTGTGAGACGTATGAAAAATGTGGCTGAATGCATTCTGTGTAGACAGTGAGAGTAATTTGTTCATGCTTGTATCATATGCAAAGCCATACCTGCACTAGAGTACACTAAACACTATAGACAGCTAGCCACGACCACTGCCTCAGCAACTCTGGTGTTCTGTATATTGGAAAGCAACATGGCACAGCTCTAGTCTCATAGCTGAACAGATCGGGCTTTTGTTTTAGGTAGTGAGCAGGGTTAGCAATATGACATGATCAATATAGCATTTTTAGCTCATTAATATGAAAAGCACTATTTATTGACCCAAACTGGACAAGTCCATTATGTTCATTCACATCTTGTGTGTTTTAAGTCAACATACTTAGATGCTAGTAAAATTACATACTGCATCATAGTCACAAAGCAAGCCACAGTGTCAATGTGTCAGTGCCATTTTGTTCTATTGTTGACGATAGGACTGCTGTTGAGTTTGCATTAGAAACAATGGTAGGCACTCGCTGTCAGAAGGCACCAAAAGGTATAATTGCCACAAAGAGTTAACAATGACCCTGTCAAGGAACTCTTGATTAATTGCTTATACTGAGTAATTAAAACAGTAGCTATGCTAATATAATTTTCCTTTTTTGGTTATTTCACATAAAAACAAAAATGTTTTGGCTCATTTTGTTTGCTTATTCCACAATTATCAGAAGCACAGACAGGAAGCAGCACAATGGGTGGTGCATGGCTGTGTTTGAAGCTCCCGTCGAGGTAAATAATCATCATTTCATGTTTATTCAGAAAGATTTATTTATACAGACAAATTGTTGCACAATTGTACATCATAGCAGGTTTATAGTGGGATTATGATGTTGAAAAGCTAACTAGATGTACATTATAGAGTCACACATTTGGTTTTTCATACACATGTTCCTGTTCATTCCTTTCTGTCAGTTTAATTACACAGTCCTATTTTAATGGTAATGCTCAAACAAATAAATACTAAATACATGTGCATTCTTTATCTGTCTACACCTCCCTTCTGCCACAAACAAACACACACACACACACACACATATTACAATACACTCCCCTAATGCAGTGTGAACAAGTCTCAGCTCTCTCTGCTTGGCTCCCTGTTCACCTCAGTGTTCCTCCTCCGTTTGTAATGATCATTAAGCAGCTCCCTACACATCACGCAGGCAGCAGCTAACAAGGGAAGTATGTACATGCCGACTATTAGAGGCAATTAAAAACATGTCTGTGGGTGTGTTGTTTTGGGTGTGCATGTATGCTGGAGGTTGTGAGTGGGAAAGAGAGGCAACCCCACGCAAGCACAATGACTCAAATGTCTGTGTGTGTGTTGTGTGTGTGTGTGTGTGTTTTAACGGTGATGGTGTGTATATCAGCTCTTCTCTCTTTCTTTCATACACAACATGTTGTTTAGTTCAGTGTCACCATGGAAATAAAGAGTGCCAGTCCACTGGTGTAGAACGTGTCTAACAGCTGACAGAACCCAAACTTGCTTCTGAGTGTGTTTGTGTGCAGTCGAGTGACAAATATGGATAATGAGCTGAAGCACTCTGTGAGAAACAACTTGAAGAAGTATTTTGAGTATTCTGACTGCTTGCTTTCCGCTGTCGCATGATCCACCTTGAGAGGATCATTAATGCATTTTATAAAATATCCCATGTGATCGAACAGAACAAAAAACATCACAAGTGATGTGAATCTGCACAAAGTCGCAGTAATGAAAGTACTGTGAAAAGGTATTGCCCCATTTCCTGTTTGCTTTCTATTTCTCTCTATGTGTCACATAAATGTCTTTTTTTTTTTCAAAGATTTTTAAACTTATTTTATTTATTTTAGATGCACAGTAATTTAACAGCCATCAAATTTGGCTGACTGAGTAACTACCTATTTTTGGTCACCCATATTCAGTAGTTACTCAGTCAGCCAAATTTGATTCAGTGGTTGGTAAATAAAACAATAATAAATACACAATAAAAAATAAAGGAGAGATGATAAAAACATGGAATCAGTCTGGAAGAGCCTGTGAAGGCATTTGTGAAGCCATTTCTCTCCAAATCACAACAATTCCCACAGGAATATCATACAATTATGGTTATGGTAATATGATGTTGGAAGGACAACGTATCAATACTGGAGGGAGCATGAATGTCCATCCTAGTTTCCTCCGTCTCGAACAAAATTGTGACAAGACTGATTCAAACACAAGAGCAGGGGCTTGAACTCTGCACTGCTACCTTATTTTCCTACATCTCTTCTTTCAGTGCATTATCAACTACGAGCAACTAAGCAAGATGAACGTTTTTTATGGTGATGTTTAGCACTCACACCTTGATTAACTACTGATAACGTAAATTGCATACAGGACATGTTTCCGTTATGAAAGTTTCATAAAATTTAACCAAAATGCTTTTGTTGTCTAAACAACGTGGGAATTAGGATGTGACCTCCGGTATACTATCAGACAGGGGTAGATGAAGTATTCAGATCCTTTATTTAAGTATAAGCACCTCACTGTAAAAATACTCTGTAAAGTAAAAGTACTGCACTGAAAATGTTACAATGTTACTTAAGTAAAAGTATGTAAGTATAATTAGGAAAATTTTTAAAAGTATTAAAAGTAAAGTAATCAAAGCAGAAAG
>NW_024041150.1:2229243-2285320 GCF_014851395.1 Micropterus salmoides
TCTTTCTGTTTCTGCCTGCCCACAGAGCAGCAGATAAAGAGATGGCCTCTATGGATGGAACACTGCTGAGAATATCTTCAGTCAAATGCCAGCTTGCCCCTCCATTCTTTTCCCACAATCAACCTTTTTTCCCCCTCTCTCTGTCTCTCTCATAGTCTCTCTGTCTGATCTCTCAAGTGTTCCCAATGCATGCTCTTCTACAAAAATCATACACACTTAGCCAGCCAACCAGGAGCTGTGTTTTGACTATTCACAAACTCCAAAAGCGCACTAAAAGCTCCTGTGAGACAAAGAGTGAGGAAAAGTGTGAAGGACAGACTGCTCCCTGCTGAAAAAGCAGCTAATTTATTTTGGAACATGAACAAAACTGCATAATTTAAAACTAGAAAAAACCATCCAATGGCTCAGTCTTTATAGACAATAAATTTGCTCAATAATCAAATGATTTCTCTTACTTAATAATAATAATGCTTTGATTGAGCTTGTTCTAACATGAGAGGATTCTTTAATATTTCTGCTCTCATGCAGCCTTGGCTGGGAACATGTGCCACCTCCCACACAGGCACCAGTTTGAGCCAGTCAGCCATGTCAGTCACTTCTTATCTGTCAATAACTTCACTCTTTTCTATTGTCTTTGTAACTTTGGATTTAGCGCTAAGGATGTGGCTAATGGCTTTAGCGATGTGAAGATCAAATTACGTCAATAGGTCTAAGTTAAAACTAGGCTAAATGTTTATGAAAAATGGTGAATCCTAGACACGTTTGTATGACCACTGTTTCAGCAGTGTTTTAATGACTATATTTCAACATGTAGTTAGGATCTGCTCCATTTTCATTCATAATTCATAATATACTCTTTAACAGCTGTTGAATTAATGGCTATGAAAAGCCTTTAATTTTATGTAGCTCAAATGTAGCCCAGTTTTACCTAGGTCCATATTTCTGACCAGGTAATCAAAAATTAGTGCTTACTTGGATTTAAAAAAATTAGAGGCATTTTGATTGCATGAAAAACAATGGAAAGATGTAAAAATACTAAAGGCAAAACTGTTGGTATTCAAGTTACATTGTGGGGAATGGAGACACCAGGCTTTGACATACAAATGCAGGTACAATGTACATAAAGCAAGAGGTAACATGTCATTGTGTTGGCTGCTTATTGCGACTTCAACGTGTTTAAATCACGGTGAAAATACATTTGGAAGATGCTCTTGTCCTGATATGATAGGTACAGACTCATAACGAGCTTAAACTCATTCAGTACCTGCTTTATGAATGACCAGTAGTAGAGATTTTAAGGGTCACAACTGGAGTGTCCTGAAAGTGTCCCAATGTGCCCAGAAAGATCATGTCAAGAGTGCAGTGGAAACCCATAAAGGGACCAATCCAGTGATGCAGAAAGTATGAAAGTAAGTGGACAAGAGTGTATATGATTCAGTGAAGAAGAGTGACTTGCTCAGGGCCATAGCTACCTCTAAGGACACCAAGGTCATGTCCTAAGAATCTGGGGATGAGGTGAATGACAAAAACCTACATAATAAAAGAAATTGCTAAAAAAAAAATTGCATGGTCATACATTTCTTAGGGGGGTTTGTGGTTCCTCAAGGGGAATTTGGATCAGTGGCCTCAGCATTTCTTAAATCCTGGTTATGTCCTTGGATTTGTTGAAAGGAAAGCAAAATATGCTTTACTTTTTTAGCACATTTCACACCCATGGGCAGGTTTTCATTTTTATTTTATTTAGATATGAGTGACTTAAGGTCATTCTAGCACTTGGGAGCAACAAGAGTCAACTTCTGTAGAGTGGTGACCAAGTCATCGTAAGGCAGAGAGAGCTATACTCCCACTGCTGCCGAATGCAGATCACCAGAGCTGGTGTGTGAGCTGAATCGTGACCTGGAGATATGAGGTCATGCTCCATCGGCAACACTTTACACGACTACTAGGATTAATACATTTATACCACTCTGTAGCAGACAGAAAGACTGTTAGCAGTGTAGGAGGGAATTGCTGAATGAGAATTTCGAGAGGATGAAGTATTGCAATTTGTGAATCCTTGTGATTACCTAGAATGTAATGCTTACTTATCTAAAGAATCTTCTAAAGCCTCATTCTCTGGGGACAAGTATTACCTTGGGATCTCAGGCGATATAGGAATCTACCCTGTCTGTGTTTTGTGTTGCACATTCTCAAAGGATTAAAACCAAAGTCTTTGTTTAGCTTGAAACTACTGACCAAAACGATTATTTCTGGATTGGGCTGAAATTAAATGTAACATAAAAGTGTCCCCAGGGAGTTTGTTTTGAGCCTGATGACATATAAAATGTTCCTGTAATGCTGCCAAGCATTTCTTCCATCTCATTATTTTTTCTATTTTTGCAATCATGTAATTCTTACAGATTTTTTGCCCTGTGTTTTATCTTTTGCCTGTTTAACCATTACACAATGGCTAAAACTTTCTGTCCTGCTCTCTGTCTTTCTTTTTCTCTCTTCACAGGGGCAACTGATAAATCTGGTCTTCATGTATGAGGAGGGAATAAGGGATCCCTCTGTCTCTGTGAAGACAAAGAAGTAAACAGAGAGCACACAAGTGGAGAAATATTCAGTAAAACAACAGGCACACCAAATCACAGAAAATATTATTGACAAGCAATTCAGCTTTATGAAAGTAGCAACTCGGTTTGGCCTTAGCCCATACCTCATAAGCGTATGGTGATTGTGTTGTAAACAATGAAGAAATATACAAACTTTCTTACAAGTCTATTATAAACCTAATTACTGGAAAGGAGACATTGTGTTGTATTATGAGCCCTGGACCATTTTACACAGAGAAACACAGCATTCTTTTGTAAAATTTTTTTTATCAACATCACCTTAAGCAGTCAAGTCCCCAAAGGACTAGCTAATCGGATGGCCTCTTCACCAACAGAAAAATGTCTGCTTTGTTATAAAACAACGGGGGATTGAGTAATGTTCAATTTAAACAGAGGATAAATTCACCATAGCAGGTTGTTGTTGACCACACTGCAGCAGAGTTATTGTTTGGGGGCTGCTATTATAACTGTAATTGGTGTAATTAAGAGAGGGCTCATGATGAGTACAACAAGATAACAACATGCCAGCATTACAAGGTTCAAAATACAGAGTGAAAACCTCAGAGATGCGATGCCAGTATATTAGTATATAATGAAATCACAAATAAAAGTAAATAGGTCTGAAGTCAAAGACTGAGGAAACTGTTTCAATGAAAAAAGTTATTTAAACAGACATTGTTTCAATCTCAGCCAGATCTTTGTCAGGTCAAAATGTCTAATGGCGACCATTTTTAAAATATACAGTATACAAATGACACAAGGTGTGTGGTGACAGATGTCGCACAACCACTTTGTTACTTTAGACTTTACAGTCAATTTCAAAGGTAAAAAATAATCCGTCTTCAGAGCCATTGCACCACATCCATCCAGCCACAAATACAGTTTCTCACAAAAGTGAGTACATCGCTTACATATTTGTAAATATTTGATTATATATTTTTATGTGACAACACTGAAGAAATGACACTTTGCTACAATGTAAAGTAGTAAGTGTACAGCTTGTATAACAGTGTAAATTTGCTGTCCCCTCAAAATAACACATCACACAGCCATTAATGTCTAAACCAAGGGCATCATGCTCTGCTTCAGTATCACAGTACATGTTGGCATTCATGGTTCCCTCAATGAACTGTAGCTCCCCAGTGGCAGCAGCGCTCATGCAGCCCCAGACCATGACACTCCCACCACCATGCTTGAACATAGGCAAGGCACACTTGTCTTTGTGCTGGAAGTGAGATACTGTAGCTCAGACATTTCCACTGTGAGTCACTTTATGGTCCAGTATTGTCAATCAACACCACTATAAAAATATATTTTAAAATATTTATGTTTCCTGCATTGTTTAGTACAGTATTCTGGTCTTTTTTCCATGTCAAACATACTACATACTTTTATATTATATTATATATTCTCCAAACCTGTTGGCAAAAGCTCTAAATAAGTTGTTTAATGTGTACATTCTGAAGTACCACTAACGGGTTCAGTTCAGCATTACATGAGTCTTACATTTCTAACTTAAAGCATTTACTATTTATTACATGGTAAATGCACAAGAGTGCACATTTAGGTGCAAAAATGCCTTTGGTGGAATACACTGGAGCAAAACAATCAGGTTTAATTATCTGACTTAAGATGGATTTATGTTTCTGCATCAAGGTACAAGGAGGACTCGCCATACGTGCTCCTAGCATAGGAATTGATTTTTAGTTCAGATATCAGATGTCAGCTATCGGGACTCCATTAGCTCACCCGTTAGAGCACGTGCCCCGTGTCTAAGGCTGACCACTTATTGCAGGGGCCCAGGGTTCGAGTCCAGCCTGCGGCCCTTTGCTGTGTTTCGTTACCTCTCTCTCCCCCATTTCCAGACACTATCCACTGTCCTATCACTCTCAAAATAACAGCACAAAAATATATCTTTAAAGAAATAATCACCTGTCTTAATTATGTTTACATTCTCCTGTTATGGTATATAGCAACTATGGAAAGTTTGCTTTGTATTGCCACTGAAAACGTAACTATTGGTTTAAAAGAGAATAGACTTTCAACATAGCCTGACTATGGAGGCTACATATAAATCCACTTTAAAGATGCCTTATCAGATCATGTTATCAGACCTCAGGTCTTGATTGGGGCCAATCGAATAACAGCAGAATAACAACTAATAATTTAAGCCACACATTATTCAAAACAGAGGCGGGCTATACATTGGATACTAAACTTTTGGGGTGTGTAAAACTCTCAACCAGTACAGACTGGAAGAAATAAGTATTTGTACACTTTTTTTATTTATATGAGTTTGATAATCAATGCTACATTATGATTTTGTGTGTACAGTAGTGAAAACTTCCTCTAGAGTGTCATAACCAGAAGCAGAAGGTGTAATAAAATATAAGAAAAGAGATCTGCTTTCCTCTGGCCAAGGATTGCTGTGGCTCCTGAGGGTACACAGCTCACTGCCAGAATTCATTGCCACATGTTTGGATTGGAGAGATAGACAAGAACAAGGAGGAAAGTGTGGGGCTGATAAAGATGGGGTGCACTGAATGGAGTAAGATAGACTATAAAAGGGAACTGAAGGGAATGATAAAAGAGAGGAATGGGGGGAAAGAACATGAAAGAGAAATGTAAAGAGAAGTGTGAAGAGAGTGAAATTAGAGACAGGGCTTTGGGAATAGGGGGAGAGGTATGGGAGCTTAACAGAATACCTAGCCATCTGCAATTCAATTTCCTCCAGCTCACCAAAGCTCTGTTGTCAGTCCTTCTTTCTTCTCTCTTCTTGGTTTCATTACCCTTTTTTGTCTCCATTTGCCTCTCTCCCTCTATTCCTTTTCTCCCTGTCAGTTTTTATTATTGTAATTCATTCTTCATCCCATGACAATTTGTTTTGTTTTGAGGTACAGTATAGCTCTTAGCCAGTGCAGAGACAAAAAAGGTTCTAACTTCATTGTATTCATTGATACACAGATGCTCAAGTAAAATTGTTGTCTGCAAGTTATGCTGAATTGCTCCCTCTAGACCAGTGATTCTACCATTTTTGTCTTATGTAACCACACAAATCAGATTAGTTACCACGTAATTGACATGCATTTAACCATTCGGTCCTCCAAATAAATAAAAAAACGACTTTATTTGTAAGTGTCCTCCAGAACGACACATACAATGATCTGACACCCCTATTGACAATATCTGTCAGTGCCCTCCAAAACCATGTTCTGATCTAACAATGGTTCAGGTTGGTCAGGTTTAGGTACAAAAAGGAATTGGTTAGGGATAAAATAATTACTTTGTAAAGTTACTACTAGGACTGAACATTTGGGGAAAAAATGTAGTTGCAATTTTTCTGCCAGATATGCGAAAACAAATCGATTTGCGATTTTTTTGCTTAAGTTCAATATTCACTGCCAGTCTATTTTTGACGGATCAAACGGCACAGAGCAGATGAACCAGGCAGGAAGTCAGACACAGAACAGCGTAGAGAATCCATTCGATTCTCAAAATAAAACGCCCTTTGCAGACTCCTGATCGGACATCAACAAACACAGTTAAAACAGACAAAAAAGAAACAATTTAACTACGTAGTCTACTTAACCACAGTAGAAGCACAAAAATCAGGAACAACTGAACAAATAAGCAAAATCTGAACAAGTTAGCAAAATCAGACAAAACGCTCTTATTCTGAAGTGCTCCATGCAGATATGTAACGTTAGCCTGCAGAAAGCGGAGTGAAACGGGCTCACAGAGAGCTGTTATCCGGAGTTGAAGCACACAAAATGACAAATTAACAACACGTTAACAACACACACTTCAGTGTCGCCATTATCCCACGTTTTCTTGTAGTTTTGTTTGTTGTCTGATTGGTGAGTAGGACCATAACAGGAGGCGCGAGCAGATCTGTCACATAAGGAGGACAACAGAATGAATTTGTAACTGCATGACTGTTTAAAACAGGTCAGATGCACTGCATAATTAACCTACATTTTAATTACCATCGTTATGATTAGCTAATTGTGTTCTTTCAAATCACAATTTCGATTTGAAAACGATTAATCGTTCAGCCCTATTTACTACTCAGTTAAGGTTAGTGAAAGGTTTCTGTGGTCTTCTGTGTCAAAGCCCAAGCCTATGTTGACCCATCTGTCTAACTCTGATCTCCTCCCTATTTGGATTTTGCTGCTCTATAATAAAGCCAAATGACTAACTTCTTAGCTCTAAATAGACAGGAGGCATCATTCCTACGGTAGAGGTCTTTGGCTTGGTAAGTCAGAGCAAGAATTTCAAGTCATAACATATTCAAGGAGAAGTGCCTGTGGGGCTTTCAAATAATTAATTGTTAATCAATTTATGAGTACTGCTGCACTGCATGTGTAACTTGTGACAAAGTAGAGAACACATGGACATAAAATTAGCTATCAGTTTAGTTTTTACTCAACGTTGTGTGTGCTATGCCATTTCAAGCAATATAACCAAATGTTTATTTGTGTCCCACTCTCCTAAAGTGGGAAAAAGTCATTTCTATACCATGGTCAAATATCTGGTGTATTTAAATTCTCCTATTTGTGTTAATCTTTAAATGACTACCTTTATTCTCAAGTACAATGGAATTGGATAGCCATCCTATTACAGTGAAAAGATCATATATCTTATCGTGAAAGCTAAGCCATGCTATAGATATCACACCCAAGGAGGAAAGCCATGGAGACATGAAGGTAATACAGTGAAATACAGATAAACTGTGCTGTCAGGGTCTGAGGTACCTGTTTATCTTTTACTGAAACAGCAACCCCCAGTGGTCACAACCACCACTGCAGATCCTAGACTCCTTGGTGGGAGATGTCTTTATTTACTCAGCTTGTGGAATCATTTAGATAGAGCTAAGGTGGGCAGCTGATAATAAGGACAGGCTGCAGGGCGGGACAAGGTTGTAACTGACTGTGGCAATCATTGTGTATCTGTCTTTTTATTCTCTCTAGCTCACTCTCTTACTCATTTCTCTCTGCTTATTGAGAGGAGAAAACATTCTTATTCACTCATTCTAAGTCAGAAAAGCCATTCACAAATCTAATAAGATTCCCTGTGAATCATTTTTTATATATAATATATAATACTGCATATTTTCTGATTTATTCACAAATATCATAATTGGTCATAACACAACTCATATTTCGCCAGACATGCAGTATTTGGCAGAGGTGGGAGTAAGTCACACATGTCCAAGTCACAAGAAAGTCTTAACCTTCAAGTCTCAGCAAGTCCCACGTTACTGTGATGAAATTCAAGCAAGTCAAGTCAAGTCATATGAAAGTTTCTTTAAACCGTTGGCCCCTTGGCAGCAAGGGGCTACTGCTGCATCACACCGTAGATTGACACATTTTTTTGCTTGTAGATCATGAACTTCCTACTTAAAGATGGATATCGTTATTTTCAAAATATTATTGGCTACGAGAAGTGCCAGTCATTGGCACAATTGGTTGCAATTGGCTCGGCCTACCCAAGAAATAATAGGGGCTTGCCCCTACTTACATTGCAGGCTCTCGTTGGCTATTGTACGCTGTGAAAGGGACATGTGAGCTCCTATTGGGTCAAATTGCCTGTCAGACAAAACGTCAGAGTGAATACAAGATATCATATTTCTTTACATCCAAATCAGAGTTATTATGGTTATAATGACATACAAGCCACGTCTGTCAGGCAAATATGAAACGATGCAGCAGCAGTCCCTGGGGATTTATTGATGGAATAATGTGTTTTGAACTGTATATTTTTACTGGCTTGGATCGTCTGGACCTTTGCCAATGTAACAAGGCTATTTTTGTAGGATTTTAATCGATCAGTGGATTAAGTTACCATGAGGCTTCAAAGGTGAGTTGTGTCAATTTTGATTATACTGGTTGGTCTGACAGAGGCGCTGACTGTACCCGCTGTGGTGATTGTATCTTGAAATGGTTTGCATTGGTTGAATCATGAGGATTTTAGCTTTCAAACGGTGTATTATATAGCAGTTGTGGGCAAATAACGAGAGCTGTCATCAGGGTCTGTTACCACCAGGAATGTTAAGAGGTTTTCACATAAAGTTAACGTTACAGCAGCACCAAACTACAGCCAAAAAACTGGGTGTAGCTTAAACGTAACAATAGATTTCTATGCGTTCAACCAGCCTATAAGTTAGCTAAAAAGCCACAGTCACATAGTGTACCTTTCTTTATGGGTTTTATGACGGATGAAGTTGGATGTTGTGGTGGTCGTGTCACTAATTTTTGAGCTGCAGACCTTGCACACCGCTGTTCTTTTCTTCCTACCGTCATTGACAACATAATCCTTGAATGTCTGTGTTGTACTACACCTAACAGTCTTTTTCTACGCTGCTGTTACGGAGATCCGGACCGCTAACGTTACGTGAAGCACACATGGTTGCAGGATTATGCGCAAATGTTGGAACGAGCGAATGCAAGTATTTATTTTTAAAAATCAAGTCATTTTCAAGTCATCTGTCTCAAGTCTAAGTCAAGTCTCAAGTCATGAACACAAAGTCAAAGTCAAGTCGAGTCTTTTGTCTGTTTTAGTCAAGCAAGCCTGAAGTCTTCAAATTTGTGACTCGAGTCAAGTCTTGTGACTCGAGTCCCCCACCTCTGGTATTTGGACATTGGACTCTTATTGCACATATTTTTATTTTTTGTATTTATGTTTTAAAACATTGTTTTCTTCTGATCAAACTTTGTTTTAGTTTTTGGGGGACTTTAATTATACTGGGGTGCTGATGGTGCATAGATAAGATGCTTGCCTTTGGTGTGGGACATCTGGGTTCGATTCCCACTGTGAGACATCCACCATTGTGTCCCTGAGCAAGACACTTAACCACATGTATAGCAATTGTAAGGTGCTTTGGATAAAAGCGTCAGCTAAATGAATAAATGTAATGTATACTGGAGAGAGACATGAAATATTGGGAGAGAAAGAGAGAGGGGGGCTGTTGCAAGAAGCTTTGGACAGAAGGCCAAAGTGAACCAAATCTAATTTTTATCATCTCTCATTGCCGGTAAAAGCCACTGTATTAGTACTACAACTCTCTCTCTCTGCTATTTCCACCTGCACATGACTTAGAACTGCCAGAGTTTCGACCCCTCTCATTTGATGGACACCAGCTCTGCATCAAATTCTGCCCCCTACTCTGCCTCTGATTGGCTAACGCTAACCCTAACATTAACCAACGGAGGGAGCGAAAGCTAACTTGTCAAATCTCTCTGGCAAGGGAAAAATGCGTGGTCTCCACTTTGACTTACGTACATCATCGTGCTGCATGTCATCAGAACAGGGCAATAAATTGGAATTGAGCATTAAGGCCTGCATTGTGAACGTGGCTTTTTTGTGTGTCTCTTTCAGTTTGGGTGTCTTGCTCCTATTTATAAGGGGGTGGGCCTTTGACACAGCTGTGACCAGTGGCTCATTGTCTTGTAATCTGTCCATGAGTATGTCACCCATATGGAATCTAATAACATTATTCCCATTACAAAGAATAAAAACATGACTTTTCAATTAGTTACACTGCAGAGAATACCTACAAGCATCTTTGTTAGCCAGTGGATGAATATTATCCTTAATATAAGAAGCTTTTCTGGAGCTAATTCCAGATCTGTGTAAGTGTGAAGTGTCAGTGTGTATTTTGTCAAAGTGCCATGTGGCTACAGTGAGAGCTACGATGAGTGGTGAAGTACCAGTAATTGGTTCCATTTATCCTCTTCAGACCTTATGTGCATCCACACAAAAGAAAGTGTTATCGTAGAGGCTCCCATGCATGCACATATCACACAAACATGGGCACACAAGCTTCTTGTCTGCCCTACTAGTGTAAGCCAAGGGAGCCTCTTCTGGATTTTGCAGTGTTTACAGGATTCCAAGGTGGGCAGATGAGTTGGACTGAGAGCTTCCGGACAGAGATTCAAGTGTTTTTGCCAAGAGCACATTTCTGTCTGACTCGTTGCCTTGCTTTCTACAGAAACAATTGTTGAATCAGTGTCTGACGGTCGATTGCCTTGGCATGATTTCTTAGTGTGATCTGAGAGAGGTGAGAGTCGTGATAATTTAGAGGAACAATAAACTTGTTTTCGTTCTCTTATTTAAAGCTGTTTATTGACATTAACCTAAAGCTATCTGGCACATGCTATCAACCAGAGTGACTCACAGCACAGAGAAAGCAATAGATTTGGAGTCAGGGTTGGCGGAAATGGAATTGAGTGGTGTGGCAGCTGACGGTGTAAGCGTTACGCTACATCCAATGAGCTGAATATCTGATAATGAGATGTCACTGGTCATGATAATGGATTATATTCTTGTTTTTCCAAGTGCTCAAAGCTCCTTTTATATATCACATTGGCATGAAGGGGCTATGGAGGCTAATCTAGAAAGAAAAACAGTTTGAAGCCTTATAGTTCTTAGACTCTTCCTCCCATTATATACCTAACAGCTGAACCTATGCACTTATCACCTGGGAAGGCCATAAAATTGATTACTTGGGATTTGTGTTTTAATTTTCATTACTCATGCAGACAGAAAGAATGTAATGTTTAAAGTAATCTGAGTTAAACATATATTAAACCTAGAGACTGTTGAAAATACCTGGTAACTTTCCAGTGGTACCTATAATTGGTTAAATATATATTAAATATTAGGTATTGGTGATTGAAACTTTTTAATGGACCATGTGCTTTTAAATGCTGAAACATTTTTAAGGCCATTTACTATTAATCATGCATGCTTTACATCATAGCTAAAAACTCTGCAACCTATGTTGTTGAAAAATCCTTGTGTAATCCAACATAGTGAACATCAAGTCTGCATTTATTGTGTTTTTTCTTTCCTACTAGTGTAGGAAAAATACAAACAAATGTATGTTAACGTCTCACATTTTGAAGTTATTGTTAAAAAAATCTATGCATGATTTGTCAAAACACCCATATGGACCTTTATAAGGCTTTGTGCTATTCTGACTCCAAACCAGAAAATTATTTATCCAAAGAGACACTCTGATACCTGCTGGATGTCCGTCATTCGAATTGGGTCAAAATGGGATCCAACCAAATTAAACAATGCCAGAGAAATTGTTGCAAAAAATAATTATTCTTAAAGAGGCACACAAATCAACTAAATATAGCAGTGCCAACTTGTAGATTGTGTAAGGATAGAGCATATGGAGAAAATGCAAACACATGTCAGCCACACCAAAATAAACTTGTGCAAATAATGAGCCTCTAGCGTATCATTGATTTCTTTACTCAAACATCCATGTCCTCCCTGATTCACTGACTTTGCATCCCACTTCCAATAGGTCTGAGGAATTAGGGCTGTCCAACTGAATCTGAACGACTTTGAGGGGTCCCCTGTGGACCTTTGAAACTCTTTATCCCCACTTCCTGCAAGTTTGCAATCCTGCCGCCTTTAAATGAGGCCGAAACTGCACTATCATAATATGTTGACTCTGTTCCAACATTAGATGTGGTGTAAACTGCTGTCCCATTCCTCATGCAGCCTTCTGATCCTTTACACCCTAATGGACTCCCTCGTGCATTCACATCAAGCTTGCAGGTGTTGTCAATTAATATTTGTGAGGGTTCAGTGCTTAGGACAAAGGGTGGACATTGTGATTGAGCCAGGATCACTGGACGGGACCAGGGCTGGATCCTATCCCAGCATGCATTAGGCAAAAGGCGGAGAAACTCTACACTGTATATCTAAGTTTAGAGGGTTACTCTTGTCTTTCAAGTTATTCAACTCATTTGGACTGTTCAGTGATGACTATGCAAAGCAATCTTTCTCAATTCATGTAAATGTCACTTGTTTGGATTAGACATTCATTTGAGTTATCTTTAACTACAAACAGATGGACCACAAGGCAGGGCAAACACGCTGATGGATAAATTGACACTGGCTACACTGGGTGATTTGATCATCAAATTGAAACGAATTTCAGTTTCTGGAAATTCAAGTGAGAGTTCAACCACTTTGTTTGTTTCCTTCAGAATTGCTACAAATACCTATTGAAAAATAAAACATTTTCTGACTATATGGTTAAGGTTTGGTAAGGAGTAGACACAAAAGCAACTTCCTTAGGTTTAGCTAAATGTTTTGGTTTGGGTTTTTTTTCAGTTAGGAAAACGTGGTTTTCTAGAAACACTAAGTGGAGAAACACACTGAGCTGCTACACACACAGGGACTTCCTCCTCTCACCCCAATACAAAACATTAGGCAGTCAATGGACATAAAGTTGTTACTGTGATGTAGAGACTGTGCTCAGTTAAAACTTTACCTGTATAAGAGCAATTTGTTACAAATTAATACCTTACCAATCTGAAACTCTTGCTCCAGTCTAGGTTGCAAAGCTGGTTCGGGATTATGCACAGCCTAACCGAAGCCCAGGACCCGCCCTACTCTCTACTCTGCTTCTGATTGGCTAGTAGTCCTTAACTAGGTACTGAACACGCACAACTCCAAACAGAGATCAAATTGAAGTGAGCTGTCTCGGAAGCTAAAACGGAGTGGTCAACACGACCACTCTGAAAGGTGGTGCTGCAGTATGACAAAAATATGGTGTTTTTTAAAAATTAAACCATGTAAATCTGTTATGGTACAACCCCTAGATAAAATTATAAACCTGAAAATGAGCATGAGATGACCACTTTAAGGTTATAAAACCTTAGTTGTCATGCTTACAATAATAATCCACTTGGTTAAGGTCAGGGAACAATTGTTGGTTGTGATCATGGTTAAAAGAAACCAAGTGACTTTCGGTTGGAAATGAGAAAAGAACAGCAGTCTCCAGTGTCAAAGTCACCTGACTTCCTCCTTTGCTCTTGATGGACAATTCCCATGGCCACTACAGGGCTGTGTCTCTCAAATGTAAACATCATTTGTTCTGGGTTCATGTGAAGACAGTCTCCTCAAATAAAAGCAGCTGTTTTGAGTTCTTTTTCTGCAGGTGGCTAGTCTCACTTCATATAAACGAGTCACGCACTTGTTTCTGCCAGGATTCAGAAAGACCTTGGTACTGAACTGCTGTTTCTTGTCTTGGTTGGCCTAGGAGTGCTTAAAGTTCCCTAAGGAGGAACTGGAAGATGTTCGAAAAAAGACACTCCTTTACACCGTGTCTACTCAGGCAATGTGGCAAAAGCAGCAGCAGCTTCCGTCAGTCATAGCACTGGATCCCTTCCACCACAGTAAAAGAAGTGCATGTGTGAGACGTATGAAAAATGTGGCTGAATGCATTCTGTGTAGACAGTGAGAGTTTTACTCTGCTCACCCTTTTGTGTAAGTAATTTGTTCATGCTTGTATCATATGCAAAGCCATACCTGCACTAGAGTACACTAAACACTATAGACAGCTAGCCACGACCACTGCCTCAGCAACTCTGGTGTTCTGTATATTGGAAAGCAACATGGCACAGCTCTAGTCTCATAGCTGAACAGATCGAGCTTTTGTTTTAGGTAGTGAGCAGGGTTAGCAATATGACATGATCAATATAGCATTTTTAGCTCATTAATATGAAAAGCACTATTTATTGACCCAAACTGGACAAGTCCATTATGTTCATTCACATCTTGTGTGTTTAAGTCAACATACTTAGATGCTAGTAAAATTACATACTGCATCATAGTCACAAAGCAAGCCACAGTGTGAATGTGTCAGTGCCATTTCGTTCTATTGTTGACGATAGGACTGCTGTTGAGTTTGCATTAGAAACAATGGTAGGCACTCGCTGTCAGAAGGCACCAAAAGGTATAATTGCCACAAAGAGTTAACAATGACCCTGTCAAGGAACTCTTGATTAATTGCTTATACTGAGTAATTAAAACAGTAGCTATGCTAATATAATTTTCCTTTTTTGGTTATTTCACATAAAAACAAAAATGTTTTGGCTCATTTTGTTTGCTTATTCCACAATTATCAGAAGCACAGACAGGAAGCAGCACAATGGGTGGTGCATGGCTGTGTTTGAAGCTCCCGTCGAGGTAAATAATCATCATTTCATGTTTATTCAGAAAGATTTATTTATACAGACAAATTGTTGCACAATTGTACATCATAGCAGGTTTATAGTGGGATTATGATGTTGAAAAGCTAACTAGATGTACATTATAGAGTCACACATTTGGTTTTTCATACACATGTTCCTGTTCATTCCTTTCTGTCAGTTTAATTACACAGTCCTATTTTAATGGTAATGCTCAAACAAATAAATACTAATACATGTGCATTCTTTATCTTGTCTACACCTCCCTTCTGCCACACAAACACACACACACACACACACACATATTACAATACACTCCCCTAATGCAGTGTGAACAAGTCTCAGCTCTCTCTGCTTGGCTCCCTGTTCACCTCAGTGTTCCTCCTCCGTTTGTAATGATCATTAAGCAGCTCCCTACACATCACGCAGGCAGCAGCTAACAAGGGAAGTATGTACATGCCGACTATTAGAGGCAATTAAAAACATGTCTGTGGGTGTGTGTTGTTTTGGGTGTGCATGTATGCTGGAGGTTGTGAGTGGGAAAGAGAGGCAACCCCACGCAAGCACAATGACTCAAATGTCTGTGTGTGTGTGTGTGTGTGTGTGTTTTAACGGTGATGGTGTGTATATCAGCTCTTTCTCTCTCTTTCTTTCATACACAACATGTTGTTTAGTTCAGTGTCACCATGGAAATAAAGAGTGCCAGTCCCACTGGTGTAGAACGTGTCTAACAGCTGACAGAACCCAAACTTGCTTCTGAGTGTGTTTGTGTGCAGTCGAGTGACAAATATGGATAATGAGCTGAAGCACTCTGTGAGAAAACAACTTGAAGAAGTATTTTGAGTATTCTGACTGCTTGCTTTCCGCTGTCGCATGATCCACCTTGAGAGGATCATTAATGCATTTTATAAAATATCCCATGTGATCGAACAGAAACAAATCAAACATCACAAGTGATGTGAATCTGCACAAAGTCGCAGTAATGAAAGTGCTGTGAAAAGGTATTTCCCCATTTCCTGTTTGCTTTCTATTTCTCTCTATGTGTCACAATAAATGTCTTTTTTTTTTCAAAGATTTTTAAACTTATTTTATTTATTTTAGATGCACAGTAATTTAACAGCCATCAAATTTGGCTGACTGAGTAACTACTTATTTTTTGGTCACCCATATTCAGTAGTTACTCAGTCAGCCAAATTTGATTCAGCTGGTTGGTAATAATAAAACAATAATAAATACACAATAATAAAATAAAGGATAGATGATAAAAACATGGAATCAGTCTGGAAGAGCCTGTGAAGGCATTTGTGAAGCCATTTCTCTCCAAATCACAACAATTCCCACAGGAATATCATACCAACTTATGGTTATGGTAATATGATGTTGGAAGGACAACGTATCAATACTGGAGGGAGCATGAATGTCCATCCTAGTTTCCTCCGTCTCTGAACAAAATTGTGACAAGACTGTGATTCAAACACAAAAGCAGTGGGCTTGAACTCTGCACTGCTACCTTATTTTCCTACATCTCTTCTTTCAGTGCATTATCAACTACGAGCAACTAAAGCAAGATGAACGTTTTTTATGGTGATGTTTAGGCACTCACACCTTGATTAACTACTGATAACGTAAATTGCATACAGGACATGTTTCCGTTATGAAAGTTTCATAAAATTTTAACCAAAATGCTTTTGTTGTCTAAACTACACGTGGGAATTAGGATGTGACCTCCGGTATACTATCAGACAGGGGTAGATGAAGTATTCAGATCCTTTATTTAAGTATAAGCACCTCACTGTAAAAATACTCTGTTACAAGTAAAAGTACTGCACTGAAAATGTTACAATGTTACTTAAGTAAAAGTATGTAAGTATAATTAGGAAAATGTTTTAAAAGTATTAAAAGTAAAAGTAATCAAAGCAGAAAGGAAAATGCCCCCTGTGACTGTTATGCTATCATATGTTATATTATTAGATTAATATGACTCATGCATTAATGTAAAAGTGGGATTTTACTGTTGTAGTTAGTTGAGGTTGAACTATTTTGTATCAGAATGCAATGAATGATTATTTTCATTATGGATTAAGTGATTATTTTCTCTATAATCGATTGTTAAAATTCTGAAAATAGTGAGAAATTTTGCCACAGTTTCCCAGAACCCAAAGTGACACCTTCACAATGCTTGTTTTGTCAGTCTTAACCTAAAAATGATACATTTAAAATACATTAAAATAACACATTTTGAATCGAGTGACAAGACTGATGAATTGCTTGCCAGGCAGATAAAACGTGTGCAAGATGATAGGGTGATACATAAGATCTCCTCTCCAACTGGACAGTTGATAACTGACTCTAAGATGATCAATGACAGATTTTTTAGCTATTATACTCAGCCTCTAAGTCTAAGGCCATTGATGCGGACATAGCTGGTTTTCTAAGTGCACTGGATACTCCAGTTCTAGATGAAGCAGTGAGTAGGGACTTGGATTCTGACTTCACGTTGGAAGAAATTAAAGCTGCTGTACGTTCTTTCCCCAATGGCAAGGACTGTGGTCCCGATTGGTTTGGAATATAATTTTATAATACCCATGCAGACACAAGTGCTCCCCTTTTACTTTGTATGGTAAATTGCTCGGTGAAAGATGGAATTTTTCCATCCACCTTGTATGATGCTCATATTTGTCTTCTGCTAAAAAAAAGACAGGGATGACACTAATGTTGCATCCTATTTCACTTTGAGCCTTCTAAACAGTGATCAGAAAATCATCACAAAAGTTTTGACAAACTGATTAAACAAGCATATTGGCATACTAATCTACCCCGACCAAACAGGTTTCATTTCAGATAAGTTCACCCTCTCCAAAACTTGCCGTTTGTAAAACATAATGTACTCTACTAAACCGCCCCATTCTGCTGTAATTTCTTTAGATGCTCAGCAGGCTTTTTACCAATTTGAATGGTGTTATGTTTTGCCACTCTTAAAAAATGTAGCTTTGGAGACAAATTTATGTCTCTGTTGAAATTTTTTTATGTCCGTCCGAAATCTTCTGTTCTGACTAATTGACTCCCCCCATGTACTTTGCCCTGGCTCGCGAACCTTTGGCCATCTCCATTAGAGTCAGCCCTCACATCACTGGGAAAAGGTGTGGCACTTCTGAATGTTGTATTGGCCTGTATGCAGATGATGTGTTCCTGACCCTGTCAGACTTAGGGATTTCCCTTTGATTGTTATGCCCTTTATCTGAGCTAACAAGCCCCCTCATATCTCCAAGGCGCACCTACAAAATCCCTCAGCTGGGGTGGACTGGGTCTTCCCATTTTCTGGCATTACTATTATGCCTGTAATGCTAGAGTATGGGGTATGGAAACATACATTAGCTGTGGCCGGACAGGGGACGGTCTTCTATCCCAGATGGCCTGAGATTGAGTTTTGTAAGGCAGCATCACTTACTGGAGCATCCTTAGCAGTCATTTTACTTTCCAAACCAAATCTATTTATCAAACAACTGCAGGATGACTTTATCTTACATAACCTGTTTTTTTTAAAGATTTTAAGACAAATCAAGGGTGTGCTAAATCTCCCAGAGATGTCTATCTATGCTCCTATATGTCAGAACCCCTGCTTTAAGCCAGGCTTTACGGATGCTGTTGTTGCACACTAGTCGAAGAAAGATCTGTCTTCTATTAAGGATCTCATCTTTACTCAACTACAGGTGAAATTTGCTCTCCCCAGTCCTTTTTATAGGTATCTGCAGATAAGAAATTTTGTCAGGCAGTCTCTAACCCTCTTTTATGTGATGCCAAACCAGCACAACTTTTATGACCTTATGACTAGAGTCTCCACCTCCAACATTTGATCTCAGAAAAAGACTCAAAGCATCTAATTAAATTTAATTAAATCTTTAGTTACCTGAATACGTTTGCCTCTATTTGAGTAGTTATGTTAACTGTTGTTGCTATCTGTTGTTGATATTAGTGCTGAAAAGAAGTTACTTGTGCAATGTTTTTATTTTCAGCAAGACACTCCTTCATCTGATGTAATCAATGCTTGTTCATAATACTTTCTTACAAAATCCCTTTTTAAATGATGACAAAGAAATGTTTTACTATACTCTTAATCGCCAGCTTGAATTTAAGGATGAATCAACAATATTCCCCGGTTCCTAAGGAGAGACGATCTTTGATTTAATCCAAGCTTTCCTCATGTAACCTGAGCTCCCCCAAGTGGACGAAATAAGTATTACATGCCCTCGTCGGAAATGCCGTTTAAATGTATAAATATCCTGACCACTAATGTGACAATTGTTTCCTGTTACCAAATGCTTAGAACAGTACAACCGTTCAACCATTGAGGTTCGATTGTGGAAAATGTTTGATTATAATACGTGCAAATAGATTTCTTTTCTTTAGACATTAAGTTTAGAAAGGCAGTCCCTGGGGAAACCTGAGACGCCCCCTGGGGAACCACGCCCCAGGCAACAAAAGAGCGACACGCGACCTGCTCGCCAGTCTCTAGACTCTTAGTCTCTTCCCTCTCTCGCTCTTCCACTCTGCCCTCTGGATGCTTCGGCACGCGCGTGGCGTGCCTCGCCAGGCAACGCCCAGACTCGGCCAGCGAAACAAACAGGCCTTTGTTCGCCTGAAGCTACACACCTGAAGTGCCGAGACATCGATCTGCCTTCAGTTTGTTTTATTTTCTTTATTTCTTTTGTTTGTTAAAGTTATGAGTCCGTTAAGTTACACTGGACTAATTCAGGAACGACCAAGTTCCATTTTAAGCCTTTTTCGTCGAGCCAACTTCACCGAGGTCAGACCAAGCCACGTGGTCTCGCCAGCTACAACCAAGGAAACCTGCAAACAGCCGAATTGCCAGACGGAGGAGGTGTTTTCAATCAGACACGGAGAACCCCGAAGAATCCCTAGCAAAAAGCCAGGATCGGCAGCTAGCGTGGGACCCGGGCAACAGGCCAAAAGCAGACTGTCGACAAGCAGTAAGACTTAACACACGTTCTGTGATCAGATGTCCATTTTAACTCCTAAAATCATAGCATTAGTTTACTTTCATTAGCCCTTCTATGCCGTATGAGTCAAATACTTCCCACAATCGAACCTCCAGGCTCATTGTTCAGCAAATGTTTATGTTCCCTGTATCCAACCATCTTTTTATCACCTTAGTTAGAGAATAAATTCACTGTAATATAATCAAGAGCTGTGTGTGTTGCCTATTTATAGTTCCTGCCAAGAGAATTGACCCTTTAGATATGAGACTGACTGACTGATTTAAGATAATTGAGCGATTATTAACTAACTGATCACTAGTAATAATTGTATAATTATTCAAAACTACCTAGAGGTCCGGAGACTCTAGGATTATAACAACTCCGGTGGTGCCCTTTACGAGGAAATTCTGATTTTATGAATAATAATTCATAATTGGGTATAAATTCTCATAAATTTAGTAAAATGCATAACTAATAAATTTAGGTCCACTACACAGCTCATAGGGTAATTTTCACTGGCAACCCCTACCATTCATATCAAAGAGGCATGGATTAAGGATACTGGCGAGGAGATTTCAGATGAGTTATAGGCAAACGGGTTACACAGGATCAAAACATACTCTATCAATGCTAGACTTCAACTCATTCAGCATAAAGTCACCCGGCTGCATTTTTCCAGGACCCAACTGAACAGGATTTTCCTATCTGTCTCTTCTACCTGTGATAAGTGGAACTTGAGTGACGGGACACTTCGACATCTTCTCTGGGCCTGTCCCAAGCTCAAGAACTTTTGGGATGACATTTTCAATTTATACAGTACCATATACAATAGACAGCTAATCACTGACAGTCTCTTTGGTACCCCCTATCAGATGCCCACCCTAAGTTTCTTAGCTTTTGAGGACCTTTTATTTATCATATTAGGAGGGAAAGGTGTCAACCTGGAAGCTAGATGTATCAGACTATAAATTGTACTGTGCTGTATTTGTGTGTCTTTTTGTTCTACCCTTCGGCAATGGCCCTGCTTGACCCCACCTGGTTTTGGGTCCATGGACTTAATTTCTAATCATCAATCTACCTACAAACATTTCAGGCAGGCATACACACTTTTTCCTGTGAACTGGCAGTTTGTTGTTGTTTTTGTTTGCTACTTTTTCTTGCTTTTTATTTTTCCTTTTTGTTTCTTCTGTTCCAAGTAAATTTTCACATTTGTGAAGCTGCAACCATGAAAGGTTTTTTTTTTTTTTAAACCTGTCATGCCCAGCAGCCTGGTATAGAGTATGAGCTGGATACCTTATTGTGCCAGACAAAGTTTACTTTAATATACTCGCACTTTACTTTACTTTAATAGACTCCTTTGTCTGTTTTATTTTTTTATTTAATTAGGTATTGATTTGTCACCGGTCCGGACAGGGAGGCAGACATGGGGATAGGGGTGCACAGACATCTCACAAACAGACAGCACAGAGAAAGGATAACTCCTGCAAGAGAACGAGGTTGGGGGTAGGGACAACAGGAAATAGTAGAGGGAAACACCAATTGCAGAAAGCAACAAAACCTGCAAGAGAACAACAAACAAACAAACACAAACAAAAAAACAAAAAAGAGGACAACCAGCCAATCAGCAGCAATAAACAGCTGACATAGGAAGACAACTAAGAGAGAAATGAAAACAAGAAACAGTCAAGCAAAATTATTAAGCAACACAGTACAGCCATGAGAGCTGGAATAATAACAATTCATTTTAACTGAAAGAAAAGCATCAAGAATAATTCTACCAGGGACAACCTAAACTTGTTTGTGTCTATGTGTGAGTCCGTGCACATTTGGGTGTGTGTGTCTGTATGTGTGTGTGTGTGTACATGTGTGTGCGAATAAGGTCTGTTAAAGAATGTAGTTGTTAGTGAGAGTGGGACGCCACAACCATGGGGCACCAACCCCAGCAACAGGTAAGCAAAAACCCCAGTAGCCAATAAGGATGGGAGAAAAGTGCCAATTATTTTGTCCATTTCATTTCTGGAGTTCTATGTTGAATGTCTCAGATTTTGGCTTTTTTTTCTCTGATTTTTTTGTGTTGTTCCAATACAATCAAAACAAATAAACATGAGAATACCAAAGCATTTGTAACTGCAAAAAAGTCTGGGAAAGGTAGTGCATTATGTGACAGACATGCAGGGGTTCCCATATTTTTGGCCATGATTGCAGTTACTCTGCTCACCACTGGTATCAGAGTCCTGTGCTTTGTTCACCCACCACAACCAACTTAACACAATAAACACAATCCTTGTGACCAACACATCACATCACATTGACCCTGTCGAGCTGCTGTGGCAGCATCTCAAACACACTGAAATCTATCCACAATAGATGTAAAGGCCGATGACATTATGGGAAGTGCTTGGTTGCAGATTTTGCTGGAAAAGGTAATGCAATTTGCTTTGGGTTTTTTTAGCTGCGATTCGCCTGTTACTCATGCCGCCTCACCAAGCTCCGTGTGTTCTCACATCTTTAATGAGAAGTGTTTCAAAGTTTTGCACATTCTTTCAGAGCCAAAGCCAACACCTGTCTGATTCCAACACCAACAATCTGGTTGATCACTTCAATCATATCTGCTTGTCGTCACTAAATATTACTGCTCCTCTAAAGATTAGGCCTACGTCTAAATCTAGTAAGCAACCCTGGATAAATGACAGCATTAGCAGCCTCAAAGGGGAATGCAGGAAAGCAGAGCGCAGATGGAAAAAATCAAGTCTCCAAGTCCATTACCTCAGTCTGAAGGATTTATTAATTAACTACAATAACTTGGTTAAGGATGCGAGAACACACTATTTTTCTGAACTCATTAGTACACATAAACACAATCCCAGGTTTCTGTTTAAGACTGTGGATCAGCTGGTAAACCCAACCCCTCCTTGTGCCTGGAAGTAATGATGACTGTGAATTGTTTTTATCTTATTTTACCAATAAGGTGGTGTCAATCAGAGCCTCTATTACCCCCGCGGCCTCTTACTCAGAGGTTCCTCACCAGCAACAAGAGAGTTTTAACCAGTTTTATCCCATCGACTTGTCTGAGCTTTTAAAAACAGTATCACAAATGAGAGTGTCCTCCAGCCCACTTGATGTAATACCTACAAAGTTTTTACTGAAAGTAATAGATTCTGTTAGGCTCCATTTGATCTCTGTTTTTAACAGCTCCCTATCTACTGGTTGTGTCCCTGATTATTTTAAAACGGCTTGTGTGAACCCACTTTTAAAGAAACCTGGTTTAGATCCCTCCCTCCCACATAATTTCAGGCCAATTTCAAAACTGCCTTTTATTGCAAAGATTCTAGAAAGAATTGTGTCCAAACAGCTGCTCACTGTACTGGAAAATAACAAATTATTTGAAAAGTTTCAATCTGGTTTTAGGAAGTACCACAGCACTGAGACTGCCCTGCTTAAAGTCACCAATGACCTTTTAATGTCTGCTGATGAAGGCATGTGTTCAGTCCTGGTACTCCTGGACCTTAGCGCTGCTTTTGACACCATTGATCACAACATCATGTTAGACAGACTGAGGCACTGGGTGGGGATCTCTGGTACTGCCCTAGAATGGTTTTCATCCTACCTGTCAAATAGGTTTTGTGTGTCTGTAAACAACTATGTCTCTTTGTTCTGTCCAGTTAAGTATGGTGTGCCTCATGGGTCGGTCTTAGGACCCATTTTGTTTTCCTTGTATCTGCTTCCCCTTGGACATATTATCCATAAACATGGCATTTCTTTTCATATTTATGCTGATGAATATATGTCTGATCCACAGACCCTGGAATGCTGAGTTCACTTAACAACTGCCTTTGTAAAGTTAAAACATGGATGTCAAATAATTTCCTCCAACTGAACTCAGACAAAACAGAAATCCTGGTCATCTGGTCCCAGCAGATGGTAAATCAAATACTGCCATCTGCTGGTTCCCTAGTAAATCACATTAAGCCTGTGGCAAAGAACCTTGGTGTTTGGTTTGACAGTAATTTAAATTTCGAGCAGCACACCACAAAGCTTGTTCAATCATGTTTTTATCAACTTAGAAATATTGCAAAAATTCACAGAATTTTACAGCTCTTATATTTACTGTTATATTTCTGAACTTTTAGTCCTATACACACCAGCACGTACCTTGAGATCCTCGGGCAGAGGTCTGCTGTCTGTTTCAGAGTCTCGACTGAAAACTAAAGGGGACAGAGCGTTTGCTGTCAGGGCCCCGAGGCTCTGGAACAGCCTGCCCGAGGAAATCAGGTCAGCTGAGTCAGTGAACTCTTTTAAGTCCCTTCTTAAACATACTTTTATAAGCCTTTCCCAATCTTATTTGACTTTATTTTATCCCTTTTATTTATTGTATTTTACTAATTTTATATTTATCTTAAACGTGTATTTTAGTCTTTTCAATGTTTTCATGCTTTTATCTTGTATTGTTTTTGTATTATTGTCTCTTGGGTATTATTGTCTTTACACTTGTTAAAGCACTTTGTAACTTGTTTTTGAAAAGTGCTCTACAAATAAAGATTATTATTATTTATTATATGATTGTTGGAGTAACAAAAGCATCTTTCATCCATAAAGTTATAACCGAGCTCTGTCTCTACAGACTGCCAGGAGGGTAGCTAGTGTTTGGAAGGGAGAAGTTTGTGTTGCAGCTCAGTGTTTTTCCACCAGTGTTTTTGAGGGCGTGTCGGACGCATTTTGCTTTCATCCTTGTGACGTCACAGGGATGAAAGGCAAGCGGCTGGACTACAAACAAGCTGTTTTCAGGCAATTCAGAGCAGAGCTTTCTGTGGGAGATGGGAACTCCCTTTAGGGTGGACTTTGGGCTTTTTCACTTTGCAAATCTATTACATGCACAAAAAAGATATAAAACACAATAAAGGAGAGGGAAAAATGCTAAATGCATAATACCACCTCTTTAAAGAAATTAAATGCTTGAAATGGGTGTTATGTTGTTACACAGGGTCCATATGTCTACATATGTTGGACTTTTTTACAGAATTGTGTATGCTGCACAGCACCGTACATATCTGCAAACCCACATATAGAAGCATCAAACAAGGAGTGCAGGTGTGCATGAGACTCACAAAGCCTTGGGGGCATAGGCCTACTGTAAACAAACATCACACCAACCTGACTCGGCTCCCCAGAAATCCACCAGAGATCTTAAGACATCACCTCGACCACGTCTGGGAGGCGTGTGTGTGTGTGTATGTGTTTGTGTGCCATCCTCCTGTGTGCCATCCTCCTGTGTGCACACAGAGACTCTTGTTGACTCTCCCACAGAAAACATAGCAGCAAAGTCTTGTTTGAGTCTTGTTGAGATAATGTAAACCCTCATAAGAAAGTCATAAGAAAGTGTTTTTATTATTGAGTGTTTTTTTTAACAAGCACCAGCTGAAATAACAGGTGGATTCAGAATGGTTGTTAAATCTTTTCTCTCTGAGACCCTTATCGAGTCAATTTATTCTCACGTTGGGTTTGTTAAAACACACAGGTATTTTTTAGTAAATTGTGAAGCAATGTCTCCCTTTTGGGTCTTATCCTTTACTTAAAGAAAAAAAGTCGTAAAGGTTTACAGCCTGCAACAGATTGAACAATTGTATATTAATAAAGATCCTGGATTTACTCCTGGTTCAAAATATGATTAGCATTTTATCTGATATAAAATAAATATTAGTGCAATATTTTTATGGAGACAGCACACACCACAATGCGGATGCGATGTAAACAGAGGACACGTACCAGATGTGCCAGATGTTAATGCATTGCATGTATGAATTAGTCATTGTCACTCTAACAAGATGCAAATTGCATGTTAATACAAGCATATATGAAATCTTATTTTTCAATCACCATGTGTATTAACTGTTAAAATATTTTGTAAAGCACCTTTGAAAACCATACTTACAAAGTGTGCTAAGTTATTCAAAGAAATGTTGAAAGATATTTAAAATAATTAATAAAAACAAGCAAATATATATATGTGCAGTCAGTGGCAGAAACGGTGTGTGTAGTATTGCAGTCATGGCACATTGTGTTGTGTCAAATGTGTCAAAATTATTAATCAGTGTAGCTGCAACAATTTTGGACATTAACGGAATCAAAAAATTAGTTCTGAACTGGAACAGAATTAAATTCACTATGGTCAGTTAGGTGGTAGATACTACTACAAGAAGGTCCTTAAAGAAAGGATGTGCCGAGCCCACGAAGATGGGTCCATGTGTGCCACAATGTTAGCAAGACCTTGGAAATGCAATGGCCAACAGGGTGAGTTAGGAAACTCATAAGATGATGTAAGCAAGGAGCGAAGGGCTGTAATATTGACTAATGGTGTTAGTGAGATTCACAAGAATGAATTTTTCATATGAGAGAAGCTGTAAGGTGTGCAGCATTGATGACACAGGGATCACTATTATAATTCTTGAAGAGCTGGCAAAATATGAATATGCAGGCCATGCGTTTAGGAGGATATATTGACAGAAATGCAATATGATATACATAACTATGTTTTTTAGTAGTCACATAACGAACTTTTTTATTACCTTAGAATGAGCCATTTCTATACACACATCGCGGGACCCCTTCCATGGAAGTCGCCATGTTGCGCTGGAATGTTTCTACAGTAGCCCAAATGAACAAACTGCTCTACAGAGCGTGTTTTGTTACTACATTCTTCTTCTTCTTGTATAATTCCAGCAATGTAGACTGAGTCGTTGCCTCACCGCTAGATTATTTTTTTTTTTTACCAACTGTGAGTTGTTGATATTATATGTATTATATAAATATTATAAATATCAAATCAGCCATTTAGTCAAAGAGGGTGTTGCATTGGAATGCAGCACACACGACTGGTGCATGCAATTTTGAAAGCAAGTACCTCAAAGCTGTTTTTTAATTGCTTTAACAACAACAAAAACACAAGAAATAGCTATAGTCACTCAATTATAACAGGTTTTACAAAGACATTGTTAAAAAAAAAATCCAAATTCTAAAAAGAAATAATATAATTCAACACAAACTTGTCTCGTCTTGTCATAAAGGGATATAGTTTTTAAACACACCCCTTACCAGAAAAACGGTCTTATACGTTGTTTATTATATAGCTTTTTACGACCTATATTTACATTTTTTGTTAGGCAGCGACCTCTAGTGGCAGAAGAATTCTAGTGACGTAGAGTGGAAAGGAGGGTGGTGGGGTGGATGGATGTGTCAAGTAGACCAAGGTTTAAGTCCCATGTGAAAGAACTGGTGACTACGTTATGTGACTTAACTCAAACCACGATCTTTTCCTAAACCTAAGTGGTTTTGTTGCCTAACCACATATCAAACGTGACCAATGCTTGTACAATTTTTTGGGGGTCTTTGTACTTTCCAATGGACATATGTCATTTTGCGACATTGCACAATTGACCTTTTTTGTCGGTTAGGTATGAGGGCATGTTGTACCAGGAAACGGGGAAGAAGGGGGAGAATGGAAAGAGAGCCCTTCCTACCTCTCCATAGATACTAGTAGAATTATTATTACAGAGGTGAGGTTAGCTCAGTTGGTAGTCCTTACAGTCCTTACTCTCCCTCTTTCTGTTCTGTCCTATCAAATACAGGGAAAGAAATGCCTAAAAATATTATTACTGTTATTATATATAATACATATTTAAATTTATTAATTAAACTTACAAACAAAGTTGACTGATCACCTGGACCACCAGGATAATTCAGATGTGAAAACTGTAAAAAAAAAAAAATTGCAGCTGACAGACAATCTACTTACCCAGGATCTTTGGTTCGTAAAGAGTAGCCTAAACCTACCTATTAGGTTGTGTTATTATTTTTTTTTATCATTAATGATTACTCTCTTTTCCAACCATAATCTATTTACTGAGCAACAGCATGAATATCAATGAAAAATGTACTGTGTAAGTTTATGCACATTCATAATGAGGATAGTTTTTAATTCATGACAGAGGAATGGAACTTACATCAGCCACAGTTCATTTTATGAATAATGCATAACAGCAGAAAAAAAAAAACGTATGATCATGCTGAAGATGAAATCCAGGGAGAATTAGCCAAGTACCAATTTGCATCACCCTTTAGTGGGTAATGACTGATGGTGGATCATGGTCATATACAGGCTGACATAATAATCTTTAATTACTTAATCCTGGAGAGTTTGTGAAAATGTTCTTCCTATGGATCTTACTGATTATGTTCTTCTATTGTGTATTTTGGGCTTTTGGCATAATAACAAGGCATTTGTCTACTTTTTTTTGAGCAATAGTTCCCCCAGTTTGTTGTTAAACATTTACTGTCATTTGTTTTTGCTAAGCGAAAGTGTAAAGGAAGTTTTACTTATAAATCTACATATAAAACTTTTTTTTTCTTTATTTTTTGCATTAGTGCTTTGCAGTTTCTGGTAATTGCTGGGTTTTGCTCAGCATTAAAAAACTTTTAGATGTAATTAGGTGGCAGGAAAAAACAATGTTATGATATATAGCATATGGTTAGATACAACCTCTTGAAAGGACAACCTGACCCTAATGTAATAATTGTCGAGAAAAGTAGCAATGTTCTTATCTTAAGAAAGGATAGACCAGTAGTAATTTATGCTAAATTTAAGATTTTGTACCAGCCTCTAAAGATGTTTGATGGCCATCTAAAGTTTACAGAACTGATTTCATGATGATATGAGGATGTTTCATGTCACTGACACCATACAGTTCCACCACTTTTATTCTGGGTTAACACAACTTTGTTCCCTTTTTTGTAGTTTCTAGCAAGATCTAAGAATACAACAATATTGCTTCAGTGAAGTGGGGTCAGACAATGAGACAGGTTGTAAACGAACCAACACTTAAGATAATCTAAACAAATATTTTCTAACAGCTGTGATTTATTTTTTTTGTTTGTTTTTTTCAGAGGTAAAATGATCCAGTAATTAACAAGAAAAAAGAAACGTGTTACGATATGAAAGAGAAAGATGAAAAACTATGGGAGAACGAGAACCTGATTATGATTTAAAAAATAATTGTCCTTTTACTCCAATACTATTAACACATTAGTCATGACTCTGTGATTTTAATAGATGAAAACACTTTTTTCAGTTTTCTACATGTAAACAGTATCACTCGTTAGTGACAAAAATGCATAGGAATGAACAATGAGCAGGTAGCTTGAGACCAAAAAAAGACTATTCACCATGTTTGTTGACATAAATCTTAACCCACAGTTAACGTGTGGGTGTGATGTGTGACATTACACAGTGAGATGGACTTGGAGGACTGTTTTTTTATAAACCTCTACTGTAAAACTATTAATTCCTTTTTCAGTAAAGACCAGAGAGAAATTTGTTTTCCAAATGTATCAAGTGAATTTAGCTATACAATAAAATAAATACCTAGACAAAAAGTACCTCAAATAAAATGCTACCAAATTCAAATTTGGGAAATGATAGAAGATGAATATGGAAGATCAAAAATTTTACAACTCAGCTGCAGCCTTCTTACTCTGAGCACCTTACCAGGTAAGAGGCAAATATCTCCCACCATTGGGTTCTGAGATTAACACTGCAGACTTCCAAACTGAAGGCATTTCTTGCTTCAAGAAGATTGTGCTGACACAAGGCCTTGTAGGTGGCTCATGCACATTGGATGCTTTACCAAAACACCTCTATATTTAGAACCTTTCCACACGTTTCACCAAACTTATGCCTCATCTGTGGTATTCTACACTGTGAATAGTCAACCCCTTCTCACTCTCAAAGCATCAAAATACGTAAGCCTGACCAGTGGCCATATGCTTCAACCTATGACATTGTAGGTACCCCCCGAGCATAATTTCTGGAGGTACCCCTCAAGTGTAATGTTGTGATGTGCCATCAAGTCAGGTGATGTAGTATAAAGAGAAAAAAAAAAGTCTGCGTAGGGAGGAGATGGTCTGATGGATCAAACCATCTCATTTCCAGGTCATCAGATACCGGCGTTTTGTCACGCCGCTCGACTTATGAAACACACAGCAATGTATGAGACACACCACACTGCTAGAAAGCTTTCAGAAAGTCAGGTGACATAGTATACAGAGCTAGAAAGGCCGCATAGGGACTTGGTTGGGGTGATGGGTGTCTCAGACAAACAGGACTTTCACCCAGGAGACTGGGGTTCGTGTCCCTTGTGAATTATTATTATTATTATTAATCCCTCTGCTATCCCATAGACCATAGAGTCTACAGCATATCTCATACAAGGTCAATCTTAACTGGCCCAAATATGTGTAGCCATTCTAATGGATGTTAGACTCTAATGCCTTAAACTGGAGGCTGGAGGTCACACACCATAGGCGTCACTAGACCCTTTTTACTAGGGCAGGTGCCCCTGTATTCATGTGCTTTTCCCCAGTGAAATTGTTGAGACTCCTTGGCATCGTTTTTGGACATGTAGAGCGGAGCTACAACGTTGCATAATAAACATATGCAATGTCCGGTCAAATTAGTAATAATATATATGCAATGTCCAGTTACACTTTCAAAATAAAACTACTGGTTGATGTGAAACGGCACGTGCTTACGATATGAAACGTCGCTGATGAGAGGACTAAGAGGGACTATGCTTCTGTGCACAAGAAGAGAAAATAAAAAATTATTTAATGTTCTCTCCTCTGAAAGTCTGATGTGAGCATGTTCATGTGCAGCTGCAGTGAATCTCTCTCTGTCTGTCTTGCTAACCCAGCTGGGCAGCTAGGTCTGTTTTGGTCTTGGTTTCTTGCCAGACTATCTGAACAATATTAGAGTGAAATACAACTATTTATTACTTTTGCTAAACGCCGACCTGCAACAATGTTTATAAACTGCAGCACTGAAAAGAAAACCACGTCGCGGGTGAACATGCACTCATACCGCTCATACCATGGCTCACACGCATGTGCGCATGCACGAAATGAAACTTGCGCATTCGGCTGAGCTGTGCTACAGTCCGCAGCTGGACCTTGTTGCATTCCAGCAGCAACATTAGTGGGACCAGTCCAGACAGGACACGGATGTGATGGCACTCCTCATAAGCACACATCATTTTAAAAAGAGACAATAATTATCCGTCTCTCAGTGAAGTTTTAGTTACAACTCTGGACTAATGCAAGATGGACAGCATTGGATTCACATTGACTATTAAAATGTTGATTAGCAGGGCAGACTAGGCAATGTGGTACATCTTTCAGTAAATAATAAACTCAGTCATGTCATAATATAAATAGTATGTACCTTTTGAAAATGTATTAAAGTAAACCTGGGAAGCCTGTTGGAATGGGCTTGAAGAAGCTGATAACATTAATATCTTACAAGTATTACAGGGGCTACGCGTTTGTCAGTAGAGTAGATGCTGGATCATGCACAACAGAACAAGTAGTCTTCGCACTTGTTGTTCACATTTCCAAATAAGGCTTATGTAGGATTTGGGTGACACTGGGCCTCATTCACAAATGACTTTTTCCTGGTCAATGTTAGTTTTACTGTATGTTGAAATAAATAGAGGAATCATTGAAAATTGCCATAATGTCCACTATAACAACAGGAAAATGTTGTATTGTTGCAGCCTCGTCTTTGTCTGTGACTGTTTACTGCATCTGCTGTGCTTCTGTTGGCTTTGGTTTCCAATCTCTGTGTGAGATTTTTATGTGCACAATAGAGATGCTCATCTGTGCTCTGTTGTTTTTCTCTCCATTTTTTTTACTCTGTAGATGAATAAACAATTAGTTTAAGATGCTACTCGCACTAATAATCACTCTCTGCAGATTTTTTAAACACCTCCACCAAGCTAAATAACATTTGATTGAGCACATTATGAATCAATTTGGGGAGTCAGTCTACTGACACAAGAGAGAAATAAAAGAAACAGAATCACCCTTCCCTCTATTTCTTTAGTCTCTTCGTCTTCTGTACAGTATATACAGAGTTGATACATTATTTGTTATCATGCCTCAGATCTTGTCACTCCCCCGCAAGCTAACACCTCAGCACAGTGGGAGAGCCGTGGGTGATGATAACAAACTTCCACCCCCCACAGAGAACTTAGAACAGTTTTCCCAGTGGGTTCATTTGTTTGATTCTGAACCTGGGGTTTTTTCTATAGTTATTTATTTAGTTAGTTAGTTGTCCAGATACCAAGGTTAGTTTTACAGGTCCATTCTGCTATAGTGTAGCTAGCTCTCTTAAAGAAGTTTTAAAGCTGTATCAACTGCATTCATTTTTTTTTCACCATGTGAAGTTGTAATGGTGAACAATTATTATTATGTACTCATCCAGCAACATTACCATAACCAAAGAAATTTCCTCTTTTTCCATTCCTTTCCTTCTCCTTTATATTTTTTCCTCTATAGCAATAATACATAAATAAAACAAAATAGGTAACAATTATATAAACACAATAAAAGTAAATTAAGTGTATTTCTCTTATAATATAATATATATGAGCACTCGTAAAATCAGTTACTTAACTCGTACCTACTATTAAGCACACTTTGACCACAAATAAATCTAGTTTTCTCCATTAATTTATTTTTTTAAAAACATTATTGAGATTTTCAGCTTTTCAATCTCTAGGATTTTTTTGGTCTATAATCACACAATCCATAGGGACTACAAGTATTCTGGTTTCAATCAAGAAAAATATAGTTCACCTCTTGGTATAACTGTTGTTTCGTTTAATTAACAATTCATTAGACTTGCATAAAGATTTCATAATGTGTCCTTGAGGAACCCTGGGAGAGTTAACACTTTAAAAGTAGGCATTGTGAGCTTGATGTAACTTTAGTGACGTCTTACAAGATGGAAGCAGCGAAGCTTGTGTGACAGTTGAGACTTTCTATAAATATGTGCAGACATCCGAGGTGGAGATAAACAGCCAATAAGACCAGATACTCCAGTGACCAAATGAGAGAAGCAATTGCACTGAAGCCAAGTGATCGTGGTGAGAATTGTTGGATCTAGACATGCTGTATGAAAAGTGCAATGAGATAACTTCTGAAATTGGTGCTATATAAATCAAACTGAATTGAAATTGAATTTATAGTGGACTGGCTCAGGAGACTGTTGACCCCCACCCTGACTGTGGTAGCAGCTCCCGTGCCAGATATATATGTTTGTGCAGTGAGCCGTTCGATAACTGTGCTGTCTTTAGTGCATAAAGGAGATCTATTATACTGAATTTCCAGTCCTGTGACCTCCAATATGGTAGCTTTGCATGATTCAAAGCTCAACCCCCCCCCCCCCCACACACACACACACACACACACAAGCCAACTGTTCTGATTGGCCAAGATCCTGAAGCATGTTTACCAGGCTGTTGTTTCCACTGAGCCTTCAAGCTGCCCCAGTAACGGCCAGTTTTGAAGGCAGCATCGATGCTGACTTGATGCTGGCTATTACCCATAAAGCATATTATTGATATAATATCAGCCCGTGACTGTAACCAATCAAGTTTGTTCAGTATGATTTCTGAGGCGTCTGTTAGCCGTTTGGCTTTTCAATAGCTAGTTAGCTTATGCTAAGGCTAGCGTCTCTTCTGACAGCCAGAAGAGACGCAACACGGCGTGCTGACGTCACACGTTACCATAAGTGCTGCCCTAGAAGGCTGTTCGAAACTAATGTAAACAGAGCTGCCTTCACTTGAAAGTGATGCCTTCTGAGGCAGCTGTCTATTATGGTATCGAGGCAGCGAGGCAACTGCCTTCCGTTTCGAACACAGCCAGTGACTCTCTCTAAGTGCCATAAATGTGATTTTAGTGTTTCTCCACCAGACTCCCTCACAGTGGAGAGTCTGACAGTAGCTTCTCATGGCTGGCTTGCTCTGACAACTAGCTCTAGAGAGAGGCATCAAGCAGAATTTGAGGGTGTAGTTACCCCTTAAGCTGGGAAATATGCTCATTTGAACCACCAGAATGAGCTGGCTCCTACAGACTAAGCAACAAATTTGGTCGCCTAGGTGCTGCTGCTTGGTGAAGGGGAGTCACCATGGATACAGTTCTCACAGTGGTCATGTAGTTCACACTACTCACTGGGTAATTTACACTTCAAACGTCTGTCCTAAACATGCAAGCCAATTTTCTCAACTGGCAGGTGAAGGGCAGTTACAATCTCCTTCCATTAATTTTCTCTGAGGAATGAGATTGTTGTAGCCACTCCGGTCAATTAGGGAGTTCTATGGGCAGGTTGCAGCTGTGTTTTGATATGGAGGTGCCTATAAATACTGAATTCATTAATTCGTTCATTATCTCCGCCAGTTATTAAAGCATTTGACAGTGTAATAACACTTAATGACATCTTTATAACTAGTCCAATGTGTTCCACTTCACTTGAGGTCAAGTAAAATATTCATGACATGATTATAATGGTGTCATGACAGCCAACCAAGACCAACCACATATGACAGGGTAATGTAATGTTAACACAAAGCTAAATAACTTCTTCAAGTTTGATAATTAGACCTGCTATGACATATTTGTGACAGATTATGATTTTCTTGGTTAATGTCAAGTGCTCATAACAAAGACATTTTTGTCTAGGTTAATGTCAAGTTGTCATAACAAAGACATTTTAAACAACGTCAACTTTGCATTAAAAGTGTCATAATTTACTGAATGACACTTAATGACAACAGTCATAAATATTCATAAAGACTCCTTCATGTTCATGACAGGTGTTATGTGATGTTCATGACAGTCTTATGCACACCCCTTCAAATAAAGTGTTACCAACAATTTTTTGAAAGACCATGAAAAAAAACTGATTGACTCCTCAGTCCTCTTAACTGCCCAGTAGGGACTACTAATTGAAAGAGTTTCAGAGAACATTTGAAATTCTAATGCAGTTTATTGGACTTTTTATTTCATAGGGACGGTAGAACTGGAGATGAATATGATCTAGTAAAAGAGAACACAAATGGCTGTTGAGCTGAGAAATGTTGCTGGTATGACAGAACAAATTTAGAAAATGACTCCCCTGATGCACCAATTTTCAAGGACTCAATGAGGGATGGCAAGCTAAAATGTTTCAAAACACCTTAATGAGGTTAATTTATTTTAGACTCATTGTATTTGAGGCTTGAACAGTATGAAGCTTTTGCATTAGAAGGCAGATTCCATCACCATCCTCCTGCAATGAATATTATCCGGAAACATTTCTTATTTTTAGTCAATAAGTGCTGAGGCCCTGACATCTCCCGGACATCCTGAATATTGTGAAAGAGGTTAGGTAAGAGTTGTTTCTGTCAAACATATAAAAAGGAAAATGGACTATCTCTAAACAGTCTCCTTGACCAATGGACACAGCAGTACACAAAGAACACACACAAGCTCACAAACACATTTTAATACCCTGTAGGCATGGTGGTATCCTTGCTTGACTTGACACAAAAGAAAAGATGGGAAAGACTAAAGAGGTGTAAATAGCATCACACCCCTGGAGTACAAAGATTCCAATCCGAGCAGAGTCAGCTAACAGGATGGCTAGCTGCACTGCTAACTGAGCTAACTAGCTCACTTAAAGTTGAGGCAGAGCAGCCGGAGGACAACAGAAGGAAAACTAGAAAATATTTTATCCAGAAAATATGATCCAGTTTTTCAGTTATTCACTGACCAAAATCAGTGAATAAAGTTATAAAGTGTTGTGAACAAACAGTGTGGATTTGTGCATTTTATATCAAATAATTTGGAGACTCAAAATAAGAGGGGGGGGTGAGATATCAACCCTCAACAGACGGCTGAAGAGACCCCAAAGGAGGAGGTGAAAGGTTTGCTTTCCCTAAGTGCTGTATCTGGGCAGTTCGATCATAAAACTTGCAACCTCTGGTGCAGCAGCCAGATAAGGCTCGGTGCCTGACTGTTAAAATGACAAAGAAACATTAACCAGAGATTAGCTTTCTCCTGAACAGCCTATCAGAACTCTTTTGGAAAGAGGGCAGGAAACGTCTCGGGTTACGTATGTAACCCTTGTTCCCCGAGAAGGGGAACGAGACACTGCGTCGGTGACGACACTATGGGCGTGGCAGGGCTGAATTATGAATGAAACTACTCCAATTCTATTGGTGTTGCTAGAACAGCAGTGTGTGACGGCATAACCGGAGGCGTATATAAGCACGCCGGCACACAGGACACATTAGCCCTTTTCTATGAAGCAAGGCACTCCAGGCGGGGTGAGGTATGGCGGACCGACACAGTGTCTCGTTCGAGACGTTTCCCTTTGAGGGAACTCGAACTGCGTCGGTGACGACACTATGGGAACGAGATTAGGCCGCGCCAAAACCCCGCCTGCCCCCAGCGTGCAACCTGCAGGCACGACTAAGAGGAGAGCGCACGGGTGCCGGGTGCAGAAAGAAGGTCCAAACTGTAAACCGGATGAAGTGTGAGGGGTGGCCAGCCAGCCGCGTCACACAAATCCTGGAGCGACGCCCCTGCGAGGAGGGCCCTAGAGGCCACCATGCCTCGAGTAGAGTGCGCCCTGATGGCCATAGGTGAAGGCAAACCGCGCACCTGATAGGCCAGGGAAATAGTCTGAACGATCCAGTTGCTGATGGCGTGTTTAGAACCGGGGAGCCCAGCCTTGTGGGACGCGAAACACACCAGCAACTAGTCTGCTTTCCTCCACCGGGAAGACCTCAGAGTTTAAATACTCAGTGCTCTGACAGGGCAGAGCAGATGAAGTCTCCTTCCTCCGCTGTCACATGAGGTGGGGGATGAAACACCTGCAGCACCGTGGACCCTGCCAAATTGGACGGAACCTTAGGGACATAGCCTGGACAAGGGTGCAGGATGGCCGTGACCCTCCCCGGGGCAAACTCCATCTTAAGGGTTAGGTGCTTGGCCTCATCCGACTCCAGGGGTTCGAAGGGGGCCCCAGACAGCGCTTCGAGAACCGCTGCCAGGTCCCAGTGGGAACCCTGGAACGAGTCACGGCTCTCATCCTCCGGGCTCCATGGAGGAAGCGCACGACCAGTGGAAGCCTACCCAAGCCTACCCATCCCTCAGAGGGGTGTGGAGCTCTGCTATGGCAGCCACGTACACCTTGAGCGTGGACGGGGAAAGGCCAGCAGAGAAATGGTCCTGGAGGAACTCCAGTACCATAATCACCGAGCAGGTAACTGGGTCCACCGCCCGTTCTCTACACCAGGTGGCACCTTCCACTTCAGGCCGTACATCCTTCTCGTGGACGGGGCTCTGGAGCTGAGCAGCGTCTCGACAGCTCCTGTCGTCAGGCCCGCCTCTAGGTACTGCGCCCCCTCAGGGGCCAGACCCATAGCTGCCACAGGACGGGGCGTGGATGAAAGGCCCGGTCCTCCGCCTGGGACAGCAGGTCTCTCCTCAGAGGGACCTGCCAGGGCGGGCCCTCTAGGAGCAATATTATGTCCGAGAACCACACTCGGGCCGGCCAAACAAAGGGCCACTAACAGTCCTGACGGACCCCCTCCAGAACCCCCGGGGGCAGAGCAACTGGGGAAAAGCATTCAGACGCAGCCTCGGCCACGTCTGCACCATGGCATCCAGCCCTAGCGGGCTGGGGGCAAGAGGGAGAACCAGAGCAGGCATAGTCTCTCAAGACGCAAACAGGTCCACGGCTACTGGGCCAAACCTTTGCACAACCACTCCACCACCTCGGGGTGGAGTCTCCATTCCCCGGGCCTCAGCCCCTGTCTCGACAGCAGGTCTGCTCCCCGATTATGGGTCCCAGGGACGTACATCGCTCTGAGGGACAGCAGTCTCTGCTGGGACCACAGGAGGATCTGATGTGCCAGTTTGCATAATGGGCTCGAGCGCAGACCCCCCTGGTGATTCAAATAGGCCACCACTGCCGTATTGTCGGTTCTGACAAGGACGTGGCAACTGCGGAGGGCGGGCAGGAAACTCCTCAGAGCTCTGAATATTGCCAACATGAACAGAAATGATGCTCCTGCCAGGAGCCTCTCAAAAAGCGGCCGTCCATGACCGCGCCCCATCCTGTGAGTGAGGCGTCTGTCGAAATAACTGTTCGGCGACAGATCGCTCCCAACACGGGCCCTTGGGACAGGAACCAAGATTTCCTCCATACAGACAGGGAACAAAGGCACCTGCTCGTAACCCATATCAGACGGAGCGGATTTCCCCTCGGGGAGAATCCCTTGGATTTTAGCCACCACTGCAGGGCTCTCATGTGCAGTAGTCCAGAAGGTATTATACTGGATGCTGCTGACAGGAGACCCAACACCCTCTGAAAGTGTTTCGCAGTGATGGCGCGGCCTAACTGCACTCTGGTCACTGAGGACAAAATGGACTCGACGCGTGCGGGAGACAGGTGGGCCTGCATCGTCGTTGAGTCCAACACCACCAATAGGAATGTAGTCCGTTGGGCGGGTGTCAGCACGCTCTTCTTCGCATTGAGCCACAGCCCCAAACGCTGAAGGTGGGCGAGGACGACATCTCGATGCCGAACCGCTAAATCCGAGACTGGGCCAGGATGAGCCAGTCGTCGATATAGTTTAAAATGCGGATGCCCTGGAGCCTCAGCGGGGCCAGGGCTGCATCCATGCATTTGGTGAATGTGCGGGGAGAGAGTGCTAGGCCGAACGGAAGAACCCGATATTGGTACGCCACGCCCCCGGAGGTGAACCTCAGGAACTTCCTGTGAGAGGGACGGATGGAGATGTGGAAATAAGCAACCTTGCAGATCTATCGTGACAAACCAATCCTCGGATTGGATGTGACTGATGATGGCGGGGATGGTGAGCATCCTGAACCTGAATCTCCTCAGAGATTGGTTCAGGGACCGCAGATCCAAAATCGGACGCAACCCATCCGTCCTTCTTGGGAACTATGAAGTACCGGCTGTAGAACCCGGACTTCCTGACTGGCGGGGAAATAAGCTCTCTGGCCCTGTTTTCCAGCAGAGAGCGAACTTGGCTCTGCCCCGCGTGCACCGCAGTCCAGACCACCCCGTTGAACTTCTGCGGGGGGTGGACCCGGAACTGCAGCCTGTAGCCATCCACTACGGTGTGCAGGACCCACGGGGAAATGTTTGCAAGCCCCTCTGGGCTGGTGGCCGGTGTATGCGTAGGTCCCCAGTGGCACCCTGAAGTGGAGGACCGCCATGGAAAACTTGCCGGCGACCCACGGTGTGTGAGCCCGATCGTTTTCCAGCTGCAACCCCTCGAGGCGGGCAGACTGGTGAGAGCTCGCTGGCAGGTAGCGTGTCCCGAGCGCCAAGACGGCGGACCCGTCAGACCTGTCTTCTCGGGGGGCTGTGGGCGAGAGAGCTATCTCGCATCCCTGGTTTGTTGAGTGGGACTACGGGAAACGACGCTTCGCTTCTGGCTCCGGCGGTAGGAGCTAGACGAGGGTTGAGCTCGTCTCTCTTCAGCTGTCGCCGTCCTGGACCCAGACCGGCGAGTAACAAAGGATGACCAAACTTCTAACCCGAGCCAGGGTTGTAAAGGCCCCCACTGCAAGTTTCTTCAATAAGCCGACAAAAGACGGACCTCCGGAGCAATTCCCTGGCAGAGAAAGTGACTGGCCGACGGCTTTAAGCTGTCCAAACCGAGAACGCACAGAACTCCGCCAGCGTGAGGCCGCCGACCAGCAACCCAGCTGGTCGGCGGCAAGCAGTAAGACCAAACCAAGGCATTGTGTAATCAGTGATGTCTAATAGTTGTTAATAGATTATCTTTAACTCTTAAAACTCATAGCTTGTGTTCTTTAGCTGCCCGTGTGAGTCAAATTCTCCCCACAATAGAACTCCACATTCTCATTGTTAAGCCATTGTTTATTTCTTTTATGTATATTTAACCACATTTATGTCACCTTAATTAGTTAATAAATTTCACCGTAATCACAGGAATTGTGTGTGTGTATTGCCTACCTCCAAGTCCCTGTCACAAGAATTTACCCGTTCGATATGAGACTGACTGATTGATTTAAGATAATTGAGCGATTATTAACTAACTGATCACTAGTGAATAATTGTATAATTATAAAACAATACCCAGAGGTCCGGAGACTCTGGGTGAATTAAATCTCCATTGGTGCCCCGCGAAACTAGAGCTGTATGAATTAATATTCTCTGAATATTAAAATTCATAATTTGTATTAATTCTCATAAGTTTATTAAAAACATAAGTAGACATGCTACAAAAGTTTTGAATTTGTACTGTAATCAGTGAAGCTGAGTCTTGCATAGCCAGACCTGTCTCCATACATCGTTTAAGCAGCACTGTGCCAGCTTGTTCCTGCCCCTCTGCAGGCTTCCAGAAGTTGTCCAATCAGAAGAAAGTGGCCTTTTCGGGAGAGGAGCCTTAAAGAGACAAGAGCTAAAATGGAGTGTTCAGATAGGGTGTGTAGAGGTGTTGAAGAAATGGACAGTATGAGAAAAATAATGTTTTTGAACATTATAAAGAATGTCAACATTATCTAATAGATACCCAAATTAAAAATGTGAACCTGAAAATTACCATAATATGGGACCTTTAATGCTGCATTTTCTACTTCCTGTTGGCACAGCAAACCAAAATGCCACTTACTACAGTTGATACTAGTATTATGCCTTAATAAAAAGGAAAAATAAAACTGAGTGCTTATTGCAAAAGATTTTTCCTGTGAAAATCTTGTTAAATGACTCCGAATAAATTTTTCATCTTTTATACTTGATTGTCTTCTTCAGCAAACATGCAGAGATCAATTCAAACTAGGACCTAAACATTTTATTTTAACCATGCATGGCAGTGCTTAGCTGTTGTAAAAATAAACAAATTTTAAAAAAATAATAAACTCTGATGTTTTCTGTGTCTTTAAAATGTTGGAAGGCTTCTATTTCTGCTCAGTTGCTAAATCACAGAATTAATTTACTGTATACAGGCAATTTCTATATTTTGAAAGAAGTTTCAGGAAGCAAGGGCAGTAGAGAAAATCACCTACAATGTTCTTGGGGAGAAACAGCAGATTGGTTTTATAAGAGGCTGTTTTAGCAGCTTTGAGGAGAGGGGGAGTGAGCAAGGTCATTATCCAGACATTTTCTCATACTGTAGGTAACCAAGGCCTTGTTCACTCAGAAAAGTGTTTGAGACAGGCGTGAAGGTGTTGAGTACAGACAGAGAGGCCCAAGAGAAGATCAGGGGCGGCAAAAGTCAAAGGTTGGATTGAGAATGAGAAGAGGGGCAGACAGGGAAAGTGTGAAGAGAGAGGAATGGGTTGCCATTAAGAACAAAAGAAAGAAAAAAAAGAAAAACACTGCTTTCATAATCCAATTTCTTTTCATTCTTCTTCAGATATAAAAGACATTTTTCTTTTTTTAGTGTGCATAATTATCACTCAGCACCTGAAAAGTATTTATGAATGTCTGGTAATGAGGACTGGTAGAGGGTAGAGTGAGGGTACAGGAAGTACATTTTCTTTTACTGTGTAGAATATTAAAAAGGGAAACAGTGAGGAGAGATAAAATTGAATTGACAGACTGAAAGAGAGAAGTTAATGAGAAACAAGAGTGTACTGTTTCAGAAACTGAGGTTTCCATGGGGGACAATGGTTGTTAGATCACAGGAGCAGAAAATTGTTTCAAGGACATCAAAACAGCACTTAGACCACAACTGTGGTTCAGTCAGGACAAGTTATGTTTAGCGGTATGGCTATGTGCTGGGACCCCGCTGCCCTTTCACGTGACTACATGGAAAGCCTGAAGCAGAGAGCAGCAACAATGTTTGTTTGTCTCCAAAAAGCCTGCCTTCACATTTCTTACACTACACTATTTCAACCTTACTGCAAGTATATATTTTTCACGGCTGACATTTTGACTTGTCTTGAACAGCACAGGTGTAACTAATGACATCAACTATGGCTCTGTTCCATTTAAGTCAGTTTATTTATTTAGTACTAAATCACCATTTTGTCTAAGAGCACATTTTTAAGCATCCCAGTAAGTAGTAATAAGCCATGTCAATGAGCCAGAATGCAAAATACAGTGATCTTGATGGAAGACGTACCTGCGAGTGGAAAGCAGGCATTACCATTGATATTAGTAGCTGTATTTGATGAGTCTAAATGTCTTGTGAGAAATGTTTAGACCTTTTTCTTCTTTTTGTCAGTCAGTAAGTGCCATGTCAGGTGCACAACTGGGGCTGCTGTGGCTCAGGAGGTAGAGTGTGTTGTCCACTGATCACAGGATTAATGGTTCAGTCCCCACCTCCTCCTGTCTATATGTTGAAGTGTCCTTGGGCAACACACTGAACCACAAATTTTGGAGAGTATAGTAACTATGGATGGTTGGCCAGCACCCTGCATGGGAGGGTCCACGTGACGAAAAAATCGTCATCAAAGGGGGTACGCGTAGGCTCTCTGTGGACGTCCGTGTGCCTCCCATTTTTAGGAGCTGCTACCAACCAATCTACTGCAAATGTGTACAATGAGTCTGCCAAGCTGACTCTAGAAAGTAGTATAAACAGAAATAGTCCGCGTCCATGGGGTCCGCAGCTGTCCGTTTGCACGTCTGCAGTATGTATGTAAGTATGAAGTCACCACAGAAACTTCACTGTTACTAAAAATCCATGTTATTTCAGGCCATTAAGATTAGGGGATTAGGGAAAGAGAATGTAGAGGAACTACCTTTTGTGGCAGCATTATTTAAGTACTAATTTCTGGCTTTTTTGGGTTTTAACTCTTTAAATTTGTGTTTACTTCAAATCTTGAAAAAAAACAATCTTACTGATATCTGTAATTTTATACTTAAGTTGAATCAAGCAAGCAATCAACCAGGAGACTTCCCAGCAGCCCTGTTACAATATACAAATCATGAACACTTTTTAAAAATGTTATTTTTCCATGATCTTTTTCTATCACTTTGCCTGTCACTCACCCACTTGCTCATTCTCTCTTTGTTGCCCTGCAGAGAGCAATGACAGCACTGTGCACTGTACGTGTGCAATGTGCATGTGTGTGTGCATTTGTGTGTTCCTCCCCCACTTTGTTTCCCTTGCAAGTCAAAATAGCAGGGGGGCAGTATAAAAAGTTTTGTTTTTTAAGTCAATGTGATGTTCTCTCAGGTGGAGCAGAGTAAGATGTGTTTGAGCAAAGGGGTGGCACATGTTAGAACAAATTCTGTTTGTGTATATATTTGTAGTGAATAGTGTAGTAACTTTTGTGTTAAGTGTTTTTTCCCAAACGTCCTCATTAAAAGCCATCTCAGTTGCAATGAGAATATGCCAGGACAAATTCAGGAAGTGGGAGGAAGGAGGGAATGAAAGAAGGAAAGAGTGATAAAAGAAACAGGAGGAAGAAGAGAGGAAATAGAGGAAGTCATGTAGAGGATACACATAGCTGGTGACACACAGCAGTGACTCTGGCCTAATCTTAATTAAGATCTCCAGTCACTCTTTCCTCTCCTCCTTTTTCCCCGGTCCCCTCTCTGGCTCGTTCGTTCTGTTTGGGTGTGTCTTAAGTATGTTGAGTAAGTCTGGGTAGGAAAAAGGAGTTGCAGTGCAGCAGATATCTCCGAACAACCTACAAACAAAGCAAATAAACATGACTACTTGATACCACAGAAGTTTACTCATGGCTTTGTACCACTCAATACATTTAAAGCTCAACATTGGTGCTAAAAGTCACTTAATTTTCACATTTGATTTGAGAACAGTAAGCCATTGGCTCTCTGGACTTTTCTTCTCGCTTTCTCGATCATAGAGATTTTAGCAGATCCCAAAATTCAAACACAAGATAGTCCGAGACTCACACTCATTTCAGAGCCCCTGTCCAAAGCTGGGTAGGCTATCATTTGGGGTATGTGACTCTGGAGAAATCGGAAGCCATGACAAATACCTTGATATGGAGTAAACAATGACACAGCAAGTTATGTATCTAACATTAGCAAAGTTGTGGGTTAGCATACAGTTGCTGCTACTTCCCAGCAGAATGGACAGCTAGCAGACCATGATGAGATATTAGCTATATTTAAAATAAGATGTGTATTGTATTTAGGGATTAAAACGGTTACCAGTTAAATGACAAACCATGGTAAAGTTCTCAACGACTATTATCAATGTGCACATTTTAATTACCACGATAACCGGGTTTGGTTACCTCGCTTCGATAAGGAACACATGCACAGTATGCGTTGTGGGTTTGTTTGGGTCAGTGACAACATTGCGTAAGACAGCACTGCAGAGATTTTTCAGTCACTCTGAAGTCTGGTCGTATTTTGGTTTTTATAAGAGGGCTGAGAGAAACTTGATTGAAGAAAATTAACTTTTAGCTTTGGTTTGTCAGTCTGACTTGCTAACAGCTTGCAAACTGAAGCCCTCAGTGATAGCTGCTCTTGTAAAAAAACACTTCAAGTTGTTCTGCTACTGTATGCGTTGTGTGTCTGTAGACAGATAATACTGATAACCGTGGTAATTTTGGTCACTATAATCGTGATATGAAATTTTCATACCGTTATAATTGTATTATAATCGCTTACCCCACCTTTAAAAGCCAAGTCCAGTATGAACTGAGTTAAAATAAAAATGGAAACCTAGTAGCTGTTATTTTGCAAATATAAGGCATCCACCATGTATTAATCATGCAAATGCATCAAAACATTCAATAAACTGTTAGATGCTATCTGCAGCCTGACAGTAGACAGTTATTCACTTCCACTGGCTGAGCCATCCATATGTCCAAATAAATCACAGAATAAGAGCCCTATCCAATCAAGACTAATTAAATAACAAAATATCAGCCACTGCAAGACTGGACCCTTGATGTACATCTATGATTTATCACGCATATAGGTAATAGGGATGACCCCGAATAGTCGAAGATTAGATGCTTCAATAGGCGGAGCCTGATTTGCCCACCAATCTCTCAGTCGAATCTTCGCAGAGGCATTATGAAACGAGGATCATGCCAATTTGGCTATATGGGGTGACACAATGTCTGATATTACGATGAACTACTGGTTTGTTATGATATATAAATAACAACATATAATGCTGGGGTGTATGTGTGTGTGTGTGTGTGTGTTAACGGAAATTAGTTTGTTTAACTTTTTTGTGTTGTCCTCAAAAGTTCTGAATGTATTTTGTCACAGTGGAATACATTTTATATGCATTTATTTGTGTTAATGTCATCAATGATTCAAATCAAAATTTAAAAAAACACCAGCTCTGCCGGTGTTGTGCCGGGTTGTGCGTGCACCTTGTGGCACTTTCAAATCATTTATCACTATTGATGAATCACACAAAGAACACTGTATTGTTTTTTAACAGTACTTGGAATAGACCCGCGAGAAACCGCGAGGTGCATGCAATTCTCGTTGGACATGCAAAACTTGGCACAAGACTGGTGAAAGGCAGGAGAGCAGAGCAAAGAGAAACGGTTCAGCAACAGGCTGTCAGTTGTGACTTTGTTTGTTTTGTTTGTTTTTTTTCGGGGTTAGTCTAATGTATACTGTGCATGCTGCTATGTTCATACTCTGCACCTGTCAGTCTTTGGCTTGCATGTTGCATTTTTCTTTCTTAATAGTATTTGAAGTCCATGAATTCCATGAAAAAGCATTTTAGTACAATGTCTGTTTCTTCTATCTCACTTTAATGCATGCCTTTATAATGTATGGCTTCATTGTAAATTATATTGTTAACTTAATTTTATAATTGTTTTTTTAAGTTTTATAGGTTGACTATGTAACAACTGTCCAGGGACTACAGATGAAAAATGGTCTTTTTGCTAACTCTGGCGCATTTGAATATGCTTATTAATGTGCACTTTCCCTGCTAAGTTAAACTGATTAAATAAAAATAAATAAATAAATAAAATAATGTACAGTGTATGTTACACTGACTAATGAATAGAGACTGCAGCTCTGCAGTTTCTCAAGATTAAAGCAGAGCTACCGTGTGTAACCCCCCTCCCCCATGATTGGACAATCAGTCGACTATACGCAAGACTTTACGATTCTGATTCGACTACGTAAATTCAAGGACACCTCTAATAGGCAGAAATGACAGATTATGTGGACAGACAATATTGTCACAGCCCAATCATTTCAGTGTTTAATGGGCTTAACGTTGGGCTTAACAAATTGAATAATAACTGAATTCCATTTTCAGGCTTGTGGTATTGTGCATGCTTGCTCACTATCACATTGTCATTGCTTACTGCACTTGAATAGGATGGCACCGATGTTAAAGGTACGATGTTGCTACATTGCTGTACCTTCACCATGATTGAAAAGCCCTCAGGGCACCTCTACTTCTCTGTCTAACGTTGGACCAAAGGCAGACTGGACGTAAACCTTAAGGCCCAGGTGGTATTGCATCCCAGGATGGGCACAGGCAAGCAGGTTAGCATGCTAACTTCAGTAGACATCTACTAGCTACTCTACATTAAGTTAAGCTTCACTACACAGAAGCTACCCCCCAGTGAAATGTAGCAAGATAAGCTACACCAACGTGTCAGTATGTCTAGTTTATATTGAACCAACTTCATTCAACAGTACCAATAGAAGAAAGACTAAAAACCTGCTCCAAACAGTGTGTGTGCGTGAGAGAGCTAAATCAGACCCACAGAAACTCTCCTACCATGTATTTCCTCATGCAACAAATGGAGAACCATTGCTGTTTGTATAAAGTTACTTCATAATCACATTATTATCATTAATATTGTTGTTATTATTGTAATGTTATTTTAATAATTGTTCCTTTGAAAAACTGTACTGCTTGTCAAAAAGCAAGACATATTTTTAATGTAACATAGGTCTATATTGTGTTTTTGTTGTTTTTTGTTGTTTTTATTCCTCTTTCTTTAGTTTTTATCTTTTCTATTGTTTATAAGTGAATATTTGCTCTGTTAACACTGCAACCTAAACAACCTAAAAATTCATGCCAATAGGCCTGAGAGAAAGAGAGAGAGAGAAAAATCTCTCATCTCATCTCATGGAAACAACTACAAGCCACTATATATCAGAGTTTCCTTCTCACTAGAGGATGAGCTGTCCAGGCTGGACCCTGGTTCTCACAAGAGGTGTAACAATAACTATCAAAATAGAAAGTTTTCATTCCCCTGCAGCAAAGTCCCAGACATCAGCCCAAGGATCGGTATGTGATGTCACCGTCAAACTTCCGCCGGCTACACATACAGGTCCATGTGTGGCCGGCGAAATGCTTGGGAAAATATAACGTGTGTGGAAGCTACTGAGCAACTCTGTCAATAAAAGAGCTTTGTTACTGAAAAGCTATATGATTCAGAAAACAGCGATGCTACCACCAAGCTACTGAGAATGTAGTTAAACTAGTAATGGCGCTACTTGTAGTATTTGTAGCTATTTGTAGAGCACTTTTCAAAATCAAGTTACAAAGTGCTTCAACAGGTGCAAAGACAACAATACAATACCCAAAAGACAACAATACAAGCAAGAAAACATTGAAAAGATCAAAATACACGTTTAAGATAAATATAAAATAAGTAAAATAGAATAAAATAAAAAGGGATAAAATAAAGTCAAATAACATCGGGAAAAGCTCTCCTATAAAAGTATGTTTTAAGAAGTGACTTAAAAGAGTTCATTGACTCAGCTGACCTGATTTCCTCGGGCAGGCTGTTCCACAGCCTCGGGGCCCTGACAGCAAACGCTCTGTCCCCTTTAGTTTTCAGTCCGAGGATCTCAAGGTACGTGCTGGTGCGTATGGGACTAAAAGGTCAGAAATATAACAAGGCGAGAGGCCATGAAGAGCTTTAAATGTGATCAATAAAATTTTAAAGTCAATTCTAAAACATACTGGGAGCCAGTGTAATAAAGCTAAAATAGGGGTGATGTGGTCATATTTCTTTGTTCTGGTTAAAAGCCTGGCAGCTGAGTTCTGGACAGTCTGGAGTCGATCAGTAGATTTGAAAAGGCTGTTGCAATAATCCATTGATGAGATGAAGGCGTGTAAAATGGTCTTGGTGTCCTTAAAAGTTAACATAGATCGAATTTTTGCTATATTTCTAAGTTGATAAAAACATGATTGAACAAGCTTTGTGGTGTGCTGCTCGAAATTTAAATTGCTATCAAACCAAACACCAAGGTTCTTTGCAACAGGCTTAATGTGGTTTACCGGGGAACCAGCAGATGGCAGTATTTGTTTTGCCATCTGCTGGGACCCGATGACCAGGATTTCTGTTTTGTCTGAGTTCAGCTGGAGGAAATTATTTGACATCCATTTTTTAACTTCACAAAGGCAGTTGTTAAGTGAACTCAGCATTCCAGGGTCTGTGGATCTGACGGGCAAGTACATTTGTGTGTCATCAGCATAAATATGAAAAGAAATACCATGATTACGGATAATATGTCCAAGGGGAAGCAGATGCAAGGAAAACAAAATGGGTCCTAAGACCGACCCCTGAGGCACACCATATTTAACTGGACAGAACAAAGAGACATATAGAGACAGATAGTTGTTTACAGACACGCGAAACTTCCTATTTGACAGGTAGGATGAAAACCATTCTAGGGCAGTACCAGAGATCCCCACCCAGTGCCTCAGTCTGTCTAACATGATGTTGTGATCAATGGTGTCAAAAGCAGCGCTACTCATGATACCTCTAGGTTTTCTATCACCTAACTGGCTGACTGCCTGCTCTGCAAATCTTTCTCCTGCTTCTCTTTAGTATTGTTCGTTTCTATGGTTTTGCCATGGCTACGTTTGATAACTTTGTTAATTTTGTCTTTGCTTCCTCACTGATTACACACAAACACTAACCTCATTGGTGTGTCATACTATTTGGTTAGGCAGGGTGCGAATTTTACAGTGACAACTGGGGGGGTCAACTTTTTTTCCAGGTCATAAAGGAAACCCTGTACAGCGCAGGTGTGTGCTTCAGTGAACTAAAATCTTACAATGCATAAAATGTCCTTGCTTAACTAATGTGTGCAGTCTGTAGATGATGATAAATCAAATTCATTACACCAGTTCATGGGTGCCCCATACCACACAACAACCTTTGTAGTCAGAGGTTAGAGAAAGTCAGACACACAACAGCAGACCATCTTTTGCGCTCAAAACAGGCCCACACAATGTTGAACCAGAACCAAAGACAGATCATAAAATACAGTCTGCATTATCATCTGTAATTCCTAATTCTTATCATTTTAAGTTTAAAGTTTCAACTTTAAACAGAGTACTGTCTAGACCTGCTTTATATAAAACATGCAATGAGATGACCTTTGGTATGGTATAAATAAAACTGAATACATTTGAAATAACAAATCTGGATTTTAACATTTACCTAGCCAGGTGAAACTCCTGAATTCCAGAGTGAAAACAAATATCATGCTTATTGTGGAAAGACTATATTTGTGTCAAAACATGTATCGACAGTAACTAATCCTCTATTTCACTGCTCATGCCCAAGCACCAGTGTTAGCTGACAATTACATAAAATATGAAATTACATAACCTATAACCTATTATGCTTTTCCACATTTGATGACTTATCTACAATGTTATAATGTTGAATGTTCATGTTAAACATGGCCAAAGCTTCACAAAATGAGGTTAAAGCATTTATAAGAAATCACTGTGAGCAAAAACCTGAGGTTTTTGCTGCTGTTCTGAACGCTCTGTTTTTGAACTGCTTTTTCTACCAATGGCTCCATTCTATGTAATACCGAGCCAGACGGAGCCGGTGTTCCATATATGGTCATGTGCCCCCACACTAAATCTGCCTGTTCGGCCCAACAATAATAACAACCTGGTAACATGCTTCAGGTCTTGGCCAATCAGAAGACAGTGGGCTTTGAGGAGGGGGAGCTTAAAGAGATAGGAGCATCTACGACTTGTTTCAGACAGAGGCTGAAATGAAGGCCTACATAAAGTATCAGTATAGGAAGTATAAGAATCAGTATAAGAAAAAATATATTTTTTGAACTTTGAATCATGCAAAGCTGCCATACAGGAGTCACAGAACTACAATATAGGACTGGAAAAGCAGTATAATATGTCTCCTTTAACCCAGGTGATGACAATGTTAACCAATTTTATGAATTGACAAGGATCACCTGAAATCTCCATCTAAAAACTGATTAGTGCACTGTGGGATACTAAGGGCTACAAAGGACAGACTGGTCTTATCCCAACATTTAGACAAAAGACGGCTGCAATTCTGAGCTTAATTTGAAGGAGCCTTCAGCTTGCGTATTCAGTCAAGAAATGCAGACTTTGGAGGATCTGAAATGGGACATGGGGTGTCTATTTCATCTGTCCTTCCTATTGACTATGTCGCCTGCTTCTGAAATTCTCCCAGCTCTTTCAAGTTTTAATTCTTCTTTTCTTTCTTTATTTTTATCTCCTCAGTTTTCCTCCTAATTTTCTATGCTCTGCCCTCAGTCCCGTTTGTCATCCCACCACCACCTCTCACATTTTCCCCCTCTTCTTTCCATTCTAACTCTCCCCTGCCTGTCATTGTACACATACTAGACAGTCGCAGACTTCTCAGCCCACAACCTGACAGTAAATAGAAAATGACTCACATGGATATCAATCCTCCTCTGAGTACAGAGCCCGGCTGCTTTCGTCTAAACAGTTATACTGTTGAAAGCCTTCACGCTGACAAATTGCTTAAGGAGCAAAGAGGAAAAGAAGAAGGAAATCCAATTAAGTGAAATGTGAGGGAGGGAGGAGAAAAGGTGTTGCACAAATTTGCTGCACAGTTTTGTGTTTGTTTAAACATTGAAGTGTTTCAGATAACTGACAGTCTGTCAGTGAACTGTAAAAGCACAGAACAGACTCAGGACAGCTGTCAAGGTTAAGAGGTGGCTGATAGGTGGCTATAAATACATTGCTAGAATAACTTCTTACTGCTATGGCCCAGGTAGTACATTGATTGTACACATTATATTGACTGCTGGCGTCCTGCCAGCTAACACAAGTGGCTTAGAGATGGCAGAAGTTGGTGGTGTGGCTCAACAATAGACCAACTATTGCTAGCTGCTTATTGGCATCCAGTCAGACTACATAATGAGCTTGGAGTCACTGTGAAACGAAAAGACACAAAGAATTCAGCTTCAAATTAAAATATTTTTCCATTGTTTAAATTGCCCATGTGAATATTGTCACACTGGATGCATCAAAAATGTCTGATAGATATGAGATATGAGTGGCAAAGTGGGACACATTCCAGTCCAGAAAGTGGCAATAAGGCTGCAAAAGCTATTATAGCAGAAAAAGAAGCAGCAGTAGTGTAGTAGTCTGACCTCTATGGTATCCTTATGATTCTGGATAACATGTCAACAAGAGTTTAGCTGGCTGTACATGAATGACTTGATGGAGTACAGGCAACATGGAGTTGTTGCTGAACATACAGAAAGACTAACCACATCATTTGCTTATGTAGTTCTCTCTAGGAGTGAATATTATGTATATTATTTCGAGAGATGAATGTAATTACAAAACATACTACATTAATTTACACATTTCATCCTTGTTCATGTTTCATTTTTTTATACTCAAGAGCACCTCATGCTCCCTTTTGAATTACTTGAATTGAGAACTTACGTTCTGTTTTTCTGTTAAAAGACCTTTCAAATTAGTGGCATATGTTTTACACACTGGGTTCAAATCAAACACAGCAGTGCATACAGTCACTGAAAAGGTTTTGTTGATAAGAAAGGCAGTGGGTCACCACAGTAAAGCCAAAACACCTAACCTGAACCGGAGTCTAAGTTCAGAGAAGCTAAATGAGTGCATGGTTCTTTTAGCTGACTTTCTTTTACTTACCCCCACCAGCCTGCTTTTGCTGTAGCTTTCTTTTACAAAATTTAAAGAGAACCTGCAGCTCCACAATCAGCAGCCTGCAGAAGTTGACCACCAGCAGCTTCACAGCTTGACATCTCCATCTTTCTTTTAACCCGCTTGCTCAAATTTGTCTGCCTCACCCAGTTCCAGTTTCCACCCATAAGGTTTCACAGACTTTGGCACACATTCCTGATATGTCCACGAGGGCTCAGGGCCATCCCATTGTGATATCTGCACATGCAAGCAGACTTTGTCCCTCCAGCACACTTTCCGTAAGTTTGTAAGTCATAGCAATTTAATGTAAAAACAATTGCATTACAATGTAGTTGAGAGGGGGAAAAGCAATCCCCAGCTAAAAAACAACAACTTTACATGCATAAAGCAACTTTTACACTTTAGTTACTTCCCTTTCCCTGTGTCCTGTGTTATTTTCTGCTCTTGTGTATTTTGTTCTGGAATTGCTAACTTTGTGTCTTTGTGCCATAGGAACACAACCTGCCCAACAGCTTCTCAGCCACGTTCACTTCCAACCATTGTCTCTCCAGTCTTGATTCCTCAGCCAATGGCTCCCGCTGTTCTCCGTCACCTGGACTTTTCCTTTTTTCACCTTCATACCCCTGGAAATGGGACAATACATCTTTTCTTAATCATTCTACTTCGCGAGTCTGTGTCCTGCATTTGGGTTCTCTCTGTTGATTGTTACAGCATCACGTCTAGTTCTTCATGTTGTTGGTTTTTTTTGTCATCAAATTAGGTCAAATACGATTTAGAAAGAGGCTCAACAATCCACAAAATACTCAGGTTTCCCCTCACTGCAGGTCACCACATTAGTGTTCTAGTACATGCAGGTGATGTTACTTTGCCAGTTCTGTTCCTTGCCTCTGTGCCATTACTGATTTTCAGCCTGCATGCTGATTTCTCTATGGCTAGCTTGTCAGATTCTCTTACTTTGTGCAACCACAAAGGACTTATGAGTAAAGAGTCTTTTGACCTTGTCCGCCCTGCCTGCTGAATTGCTGAGGTGTAAAACAGTGAGCAACAGCTGAGAGGTCTGCATTTGCCCATTGAGGATGACTTATCATTGCTGGTGTGCTAAACCTTGCCAGCAATATGTAAACACCAGCTACTAAGCTTCATTTTAACTGAACAGATATTTTTTTATGTTTATCCATTGGGTTTTGAAAAGCTAGCCAAAGCTTGAAGGTCACATAACAAGGTTGTCCTTCAGCTGAAGTTACATGAACAAAAAATAGCCAAAACTGAGGATGAGACATTTTCAGTGTAGTCTGGGGCCCAGAACCAATTTCACATTGGTGCCTAGGGATTCTTCTGTGTTTTTGTGGTTATTTTTTTACTTGACTGTTTGAAGTTTACTATATTTCCTTCTTTATGTAAAATACTCTAGTGAGCTCATATTGGCTAATGTTACATGGGCTGCTTACATACAGGGTACAACAACAAAAACAACATACAGTATATAACCCAACACTGCAACAGAATTAAATGTTTCAGTGTGTTACCCTACCCTACCCTTCACTTCTTGCACTAATTCTCACTTGGGTTTTCTAATAAGATGGCATAGTGCACCATGGATAGCCCAGTGGGCCTGGGGGGTTAGAACACTGAAAACTATAACACAGCTTGACTGCCTGTGTCCATTTAGAAATCTTGTTCTCAGCACCCATTCAGATAATAGTGACAAGCAACACATCCTTGCTGATAAATGATGGACATTTTATGCAAAGTAGCATTGAAACAACACATATTTCAGCTCTCTCCAGCATGTTACATGTTTTTAAAAAGAGACAAACATCGACTTGAACAATAGTATTACTGTTCTGTATGTACACAGAACACAAAATCCCTGCACTCTGCTCCTTGGACTGGTACATTTCCACTGACTGCCAGTGCTTTTAATTGATCTGTGATTATTCATAGACATAAGGTGAATGTCCACATAAAATGACACACAAAATGGAGTGGCCTGCAGCCTCCACAGAGCTTAAATTTAGATTTTAGGATGCAACCGTTTATCCCAAGGTAACAGCCACTGTCATAATCTTCCTGGCAAGAGCAACCTTGACATGTCTGTTTTTCTATCTATGATGGAGCAACTAGTAGGCTGGGATAAACAATGCATGTATTGTCAGGGGCCTTTGATGTCACAGCACAAAACCAAATGGTGTTACAGAGATTAACTCAGGCTTGTTGGTGGTATATTTTGTCTACTGAATCTCTTATCATACCTAATCCTCAGTCTTTTAAAAAAGTCAATTTCTCAATCAGTTGCAGTCAGAAGCATAATGTAGTCTTTAAATCTAATCTTGTCAGAAGAATCACCGTGTGTGATAGTGACCTCTTGCTAAGATGCAAACCTCGTCCTGGGCTTTGACAGATCACCCCATGGAATTCATAAATTTAGTAAATGTACTATAGCGCTTCATTTACTCAAAACATTCTGAACATAATAATAAGACAGGCAGTTATCATGTTTGTCACCACAATATCATTGACATTTTTTCCCATAGTCTCTGTTCTGTGCAGCCATGCTTTTCTTCCTGTTGCAGTCAGTACATGCTGAAGGTTTTTCTTTTGTTAAAGTGATAAGTGTCATTGAGGTGCTGTAAAAGTAAATTCTAGCGCTTTATTCAGAATTTGTTTGTTGCAATTTCATTTTGCCACTAAAAGTGTTTATTACAGACATTTCTTTGAGTTTTGTAGATGCAGCTGGTAAAAATGGGTTTAGCTGTTGTCTGTGAGGCAGCTGTTTGAGAGGCTCATTCTCTGATATCTCTGTTTCCATATAAAAGCTTTATATTGGTAAGAGTCTGGTTCAGTTTGGGGCAAGCAGCTTTACAATTTCATAGCTCTCTTTTCTGCTGTAGCAGTGGATATCTTTCTTGCTCTGCTCTGCAGACCTAGCTTTTCATTAAAAATGCTGGATCCTTTTTTGGCCTTTGATATCGTTAATATTTAAGCATGATAGAGATCTTTTCTTAACCTTAACCAACCAGTTTTATGTGCCAAATCTAAACCTTAATGTGTAGATAGTGTGGGAGTGAACCACTAAAACACTGAATGTTGCAGATACTGTTGTACAATATACATTACAATTAATCTTTTTTTTTTTTTTTATCCAAAGCCACTTAAAATTGCTATATATGTGAAAGGTCGCACGCCTTTGGAGCAACTAGGGGATAAGTGTCTTGCTCAGGGAGTGACACACACTCATAAATGTCTCCTCTCTTTCAGAGCTGTAGATAAGACAGCGAGGTGTGATCAGTGAAATGCTGTTGGACATCATTAAGCCAAGGTCTTATCGCATCACCAGAATCCTTGTGGGTCACGTCCTGTGGCTTCCTTCTTTCTTTTTTCTCTCTTTTCAGTTGTTATCTCTTCTACTGCCTTGCTTTGATTTTGTTTTCATGTTTCTCTGTTGGCTGCAGTGGCTATAGTGTCACTTATCTGACTGTGGCCAGCCAAACAATGTCATGGTTACTTGTGGTTATAGTGACAGTGATTTACAGCTTGAAACTATTTCTCAATTTTATCATGAAAGTATTTGAAGGAACTTTTTTTTTTAACTCTTCAAAGGATTGTATTGCCTAAGTGGAGGAATATGGTTCTAAGTGCTTGCAGTCTTACATTTTCAAAAAAAGTCATTTCAAACTGCACTATCCCATTTAAAGAACAGACACTCAAAACAAAAACTGTTCACGTCACAATCCAGTTTTCAAAGTTGTCTGTAGTTAGCTTAACTTATGATTCAGCCATTTCAGCAAGAGTTATTATCTGTTAAGACAGCATCACATAGAAGTATTGTTGCTATGGTTACTTGCAGTTTCATATAATTTCATTTCAATTTTCATAAAAATTTTGCCACATTCATTGTAAATATGAGCACCGAGTGGGAATTGCTTGCAGTTAAATCTAAATATAGCCCAAATCAAATCAGTGCGGCTTGTTAAAACATAGCTATAAATCCTATGCACATGTTTATGACTGGTTTAATTAGTTCACAAACTGCTTCAAACATGTACAATAAAAAATCTTATTTAGGCTACTTCTTATTCATGCAGTTTGACTACAGTGCTAGCAGTGGCAGTAAGCATCAACACTCCCAGCAACCATGGGTGTATTAAGAAAACTGAATACCATGTTTCACAATGGCACCCAATTCATTCCAATGAAAATTGCACACTGAGTGATTTAGATGAAAATTTTTCAGGCTTCTTTAAGCTTTTCAGTAAAGAGAATGCTTATTGGAATTATTCGTGCTGGCGGGCACTAGTACTGTGTTTTTTCTATTTCTATGATTTTTTCATTTCAGGTGTCCTGTAATTTTAACCAACAGTGTCAGAAACAAGTCACGGTCAAAACACTGAAGCAGTGTGTTAAGAAGTGTTCTTCTACTATTCATCATTGGATTATCTTAAGCTGTAACTTTGTAAACAACTCCATTAGGAAGGTAAACACCAAAGAGTGTCCAATCTAACATTAAACCACCGTAAATCTATAATGTTTTAGAACTTGTGTAGATCCTTTATAGTAACCTTATTAAGGTATAATATCTGTCCCCTCTCCCATTAGCAATTGTAAAACACAAACAACATAAATAAGCAGAAGTAAAACCGTTTGGGCCATCATGAGCACACCATCTTTGTTTAACCCATGAACACAGCATATTATTGTGGCTAGCCGCTAATTAGACACCGTTAATACAC
>NW_024041150.1:2285820-2311127 GCF_014851395.1 Micropterus salmoides
TGTGGGAGTGAACCACTAAAACACTGAATGTTGCAGATACTGTTGTACAATATACATTACAATTAATCTTTTTTTTTTTTTTTTATCCAAAGCCACTTAAAATTGCTATATATGTGAAAGGTCGCACGCCTTTGGAGCAACTAGGGATAAGTGTCTTGCTCAGGGAGTGACACACACTCATAAATGTCTCCTCTCTTTCAGAGCTGTAGAAGACAGCGAGGTGTGATCAGTGAAATGCTGTTGGACATCATTAAGCCAAGGTCTTATCGCATCACCAGAATCCTTGTGGGTCACGTCCTGTGGCTTCCTTCTTTCTTTTTTCTCTCTTTTCAGTTGTTATCTCTTCTACTGCCTTGCTTTGATTTTGTTTCATGTTTCTCTGTTGGCTGCAGTGGCTATAGTGTCACTTATCTGACTGTGGCCAGCCAAACAATGTCATGGTTACTTGTGGTTATAGTGACAGTGATTTACAGCTTGAAACTATTTCTCAATTTTATCATGAAAGTATTTGAAGGAACTTTTTTTTTTAACTCTTCAAAGGATTGTATTGCCTAAGTGGAGGAATATGGTTCTAAGTGCTTGCAGTCTTACATTTTCAAAAAAAGTCATTTCAAACTGCACTATCACATTTAAAGAACAGACACTCAAAACAAAAACTGTTCACGTCACAATCCAGTTTTCAAAGTTTGTCTGTAGTTAGCTTAACTTATGATTCAGCCCATTTCAGCAAGAGTTATTATCTGTTAAGACAGCATCACATAGAAGTATTGTTGCTATGGTTACTTGCAGTTTCATATAATTTCATTTCAATTTTCATAAAAATTTTGCCACATTCATTGTAAATATGAGCAACCGAGTGGGAATTGCTTGCAGTTAAATCTAAATATAGCCCAAATCAAATCAGTGCGGCTTGTTAAAACATAGCTATAAATCCTATGCACATGTTTATGACTGGTTTAATTAGTTCACAAACTGCTTCAAACATGTACAATAATAAAAAATAGCTTATTTAGGCTACATTCTTATTCATGCAGTTTGACTACAGGCTAGCAGTGGCAGTAAGCATCAACACTCCCAGCAACCATGGGTGTATTAAGAAAACTGAATACCATGTTTCACAATGGCACCCAATTCATTCCAATGAAAATTGCACACTGAGTGATTTAGATGAAAAATTTTTCAGGCTTCTTTAAGCTTTTCAGTAAAGAGAATGCTTATTGGAATTATTCGTGCTGGCGGGCACTAGTACTGTGTTTTTTCTATTTCTATGACTTTTTTTTCATTTCAGGTGTCCTGTAATTTTAACCAACAGTGTCAGAAACAAGTCACGGTCAAAACACTGAAGCAGTGTGTTAAGAAGTGTTCTTCTACATATATGTATCATCATTGGATTATCTTAAAGCTGTAACTTTGTAAACAACTCCATTAGGAAGGTAAACACCAAAGAGTGTCCAATCTAACATTAAAACCACCGTAAAATCTATAATGTTTTAGAACTTGTGTAGATCCATTTATAGTAACCTTATTAAGGTCTAATGATATATGTCCCCTCTCCCATTAGCAGATTGTAAAACACAAACAACATAAATAAGCAGAAGTAAAACCGTTTGGCCATCATGAGCACACCATCTTTGTTTCACACCCATGAACACAGCATATTATTGTGGCTAGCCGCTAATTAGACACCGTTAATACACTCATTCATCACTATGAGAGCTGCTCACCACTGAGCCCGTAACACTTAGGGCCTCTTTGTGTGTGTGTGTGTGTGTGTGTGTGTGTGTGTGTTCACATATGTGGGCAAAAAGCGAGATGAGTTTAATGACCCTTGTTAGTACACAGCTCATTTGTATCAGTATGGTTTACACACCTTTCTCCTAACTGTACACACATATACACAGACACAGTAACTATTATTCTACCAGTTTGAAATTATAATTCCAAAGCTGGAACAAGACTGAATAAAACATGATGTGAGGTAGCTTATGTAATGTCTTTAGCTATGATGCAGCAGACCAAAGTAAGCCCTTGATTGCACTTCAAGGTTGTGCTGAAATATACCCACTGAGCTGCGTTTGCTATAACAATACAGAGAAGAGAGCCGGATGAGATATTGATGGGAGAATAGTGGCGAGAACTGAGGTGGAAAGCTGTGTAGCTGATGATACACCCAAATGGTGAGCAGAGAGATTGGATGTGACCGAGTGCTCAAAAGTGTCGACCCCTCTGGGGCAAGTAGATCGGAGGACTGTGCAAGTCTCTTCTCCAGATATTTCATCATGAAGTCCAATTAGTGTTTCCACTCTGCTGAAGTGGTAGGCAACGTAGGACCGGTAAAATATTTGACGTCAAAACTGATGTTGTAACCAATTGGCTGAGGGCGGCTTTCACTTTCATTTAAGGGTCCAATGGGCTTGTAACTAAAAAGGTCACCACTTGTAATCCCCAGCCACTGCTGAAGGGTGAGAGCAAATGAGTAACGATCTCCCGCCCCTTTAGAAACTAATGCCAAGCTGTACTGAGAAAAGTGTTAACAATAACTGCTGCAATAGAGTAGCTCAGCGGTCAGTTACAAGATGTACATAGCAGCTGCAAGGTGTGAATGCCCACACCTACTGAAGCTACAGGCACTGTTGATAAAAGATGTTACATGCAGATACCGCACCCTAGATATGGCACATTGGGGTGTGAATGTGAGAATCACTTACTTTCTGATGTTGATGCATGCCTTAACCCTGGGAAGTAGGGTAGTAAAGTACAGTACACTGACACAACGCAGCATGTAAACCAGTGATGATGTGCGTCTTTCTACAGCTGCTGTCTGGGTTTAAATACAGTAGAAGACAATATGCATGTGTGTTTTGATGCACATTTAAAACACAAATTTGTTTTTGCCCTTTACGTAGGAGGTGCATGAATTTGTTAGTGTCTTCAACACATCTTCTAAATGGATATATTGAATTTTTTAGAAAACATTATAATGTTTCACTCAAACTATATGTAGCATAAATAGGTTAATAAAGGCTGCACCAAAATATGTAAATACAAATTGGTACAAAACATGGTATGCAAAGGTTACACTGAACTACCAGTGATCACAAATGATCACTCACTGAGTAACAGAATGCATTAAATTCACCGCAGGGCGCCAGCCTTCAAAAAGGGAAAATGATAGCCAATTAATTAATTCAGTCTCAGTCTTTGAGTCAAGTTGCATAAGCCCTTGACCCATAAACAGTGATAGTAATACTTCATAAGGACAAACCACTGACAAACTATCCGGCTCAGTGGGGGACAACATGATCCTAGCCATTCCCTCTAATATAACTGTTGCTGCTGCTTGTGATTCTGGCCCTTTGCCTGGCTACAGTAACTTCCCACCAGAGATTTTGGAACCAGGGCCAACCTCTGGAATCGCATGGAGGGACTGGGCCTGCTGATCATGAACTGCCAGACTCACACCCAAAGAGTGACTCAACCCCATGGAAGTAATGTAGGAAACGTGGTTGCCAAAGATACCCAACTCCATATATTTGGATCGCCTTCCTCAATGTTAGGGGTCTGCTCACAGCAACCATTGCAATCAGCTCCCTATTTAGTACTGGGGTATACGCTGTAAATGTAGTTAGCCTAAACACTGTAAAGAAACAGATAGGAGAACTGCAGGCTGAAATACCCAAGCGATGCACTTACAGACTCATGGCCATGCCCCACAATGCATCTTTTATCCTGAGAATTTGAAAATGTAATTTTTCAGAATGAAAGAGGTTCATAGAAGATACCTTTTGTTCTGAAGGTAATGGTTGTGTAACAGCTTGTAGTGGTCATGCTCCACTGTAACTAACCTGTGTATTTATCATTTAACCTATGGGTTGATGGAAGAGTCTATGATTATAGGTATGGTATGTCCTTCCAGGATTTAATCTAAATCTCTTAATTTATTTTTATGATTACAAAGACCTGAAATTATGTTGAAGGAGCTACTTTTCCCTTGTTTATTTTTCAAAATTGTTCTATTAATGCACACATTTTCTAAACAGGAAATCAAATGGATTTCACATTACGGTTAATGACATAACTGTTGTGGTGGCAGCCCGGCTGACGGTGAGTGTCCTGGTTTTTTCTCCTTTTTATCAGTTATTCTGCTTTTTTCCTTGGTTTTCTGTTCCCTGCCTGCCTCCCTGTGTTTTCTCCCCTGTGTGCTCTCTCTCCCTCTGCTCCTGAGCCCAGCCAACTACCTGCACCTGCATCTCTTCAGCCACCTCGTCAGCCTGCCACACCTGCCAGTAATCACCTCAAGCCTGCCTGTATTTCAACCCCGGTTCTCCACACCATCCTCGCTTGATCGTTGTTGCTCCATACCTGGTGCCACCTCCGTGTTCAGGCTTTCATGTTTCTTGTTTTTCCACATTTTCCCTGTGCCTTGTCGCCGTCATCCCTAACCCTGTCTCCCTGTCTGTTTCCCTCCCAGGTACACACACCCTCGTCCTCCGTTCAGTCAGCTGGGCTCATCCACCGGCCCTCTCCTCCTCAGACTTCCCTCACGGCGTCGTCCCTGTTCTCCCACCGCTCCTCGCTTCCTCAGCTCCAGTGTTCCCCGGCTCCCTGGCCCCCTGTCTCCTTGGTTCATCGTGCCTGTGCTTCCATGACATCCACCTCTTCCTCCACTCCAGTCCATCTATCCCTTTCTCCCTCAATAAACCTCCTTCCCTCCAAACATTGCATTTGGGTCCTCTCTGTCCCCACACCACACGACCCCGTAACAATAACCAGGCTTTCTTTTTTCCTAGTTAAAAAAACAGCCAACTAAAGAGTATCGATACTGTCAGTATAAAAATATAAAACCACAGGCAATTCAAAAAAGGACAAAACTTCTGCTTAATTAGACTTACTGAAAATGATTGTACTATGAAATGTATGAGTTTATAATTAAGTGTTCATATCATCTCTCTGCTGTGAGGTTGAAAAGATTAGGGTACATATGTTTTTATGGTTCAGTTGGAGTATTTCAATTCAATTTTATTTATATAGCGCCAAATCACAACAACAGTTATCTCACAGCGCTTTTCATAAAAGAGCAGGTCTAGACCGTACTCTGTGATGCTATTTACAGAAGCCCAACAGTTCCCACCAAGAGCAAGCACTAGGCGACAGAGGCAAGGAAAAACTTCCTTTTAAGAGGCAGAAACCTCGAGCAGAACGATGGCTCAGGGTGGGCGGCCATCTGCCTCGACCGGTTGGGGTGAAGGAGAGAGAGAGAGCGAGAGAGAGAGAGAGAGAGAGAGAGAGAGAGGGCAGGAGAGGAACAGAGAGAAAAAGAGAGGGATGGAAGGAGAGAGAGAGGGGAGGGAGGCAGCCTACACAATATACACACAGAGGTACAGACAGTAAAGGTGATGTTGCTATAGACTGAATGAAAAAATGGTACAGATATTTATAGTAGTGTTAATGGTAACAGTCGTAGTGTTAATTATTATTTATTATAATTTTATTTTAGTGAAGAAATAGTATATTTAGATTTCAAAATCAGCAACAGGTGAACTCGTTCTTTGTGTTATAAGCAGCCTTTATCTGTAAGACTGGCGTTTTAATCCTAAACAACTCTTTTTTTGGCCATGTTGTGGCCTAACTGTTGTGCAGTGCCACAGATCTTGCTCTTGATTGTTGCAGGGGTTCAGGGCCATGTGACTCTGTTGCATCTTCCTCACACGTGGCTTGTAAAACGTATAGACAAAGCAGTCAAAGCAGTGTTTAGTTGTGAAATTTGTGGCAGAATAGTGGTCTGCAGTAAATATGTTCCTAATTGCCAACATTTACAAATGTCAAAAGTTCCTATCAAATTCCATAGTAAAAACATATTTTTGTAAATGATGTTGTAAAATGATTCAGAGATACAAATATGTTCATATAGTAAAGTACAAATAAAAATTATGGTTTGTGGTAATCAAAAATGAGATATTTAATGACAAGTTCAAAAATGAATGATGAAATGGTGATGAAATAAAACTAAATTTTTTTAAAAAGATATAGCAATGAAACACTCAGCCATGCATGAAATTACATAGGAAATGAATATGTGTCATATTTGACCCTTGTTCATTATAGAAGGGGTTTGCATATCTTTTGCTTCAAAGAGCTGACCCTAGTGTCATCTTCTATCCAGCTCAAAGTTGCAGAATTAACCAAATCAGCTCATTTTCCTCACAGTCTACTACTGAGACTAGTTGCCAAGTTTTTTTTGTTCTCACATTCCTACTCGCATTTATTACCATCAGACCTCAGCAGAACAGTCCATTACATCCCCTGTGTCTGAGTGTCTGCATAGATGTGTGGTGCTTACAGCAGAGGGAGAGATGGGGGGTAATGGCCCTTGCTAATGCATTACTTGTTTGTAACAGTGTGTGTTATTCACCACCCGTGCTTGACTGCTGCCACTGCCAGACCAGCAGCTCACACACACAAAATAGCATGAAATGACAGAAGCAGGAATAAAAGGAAGAGACCATGGCTTAAAGTCTACAGGTTAAGTTTTACTCTCACTGTTAAAAGCCTTTTTTGCTTGGGCCCAGGAACCGGAGATCTCTCGTGATGTGTAACAATTACAAAGATCATCTGCAATTACCTAATCCCACTTAAACCTGCTGGTGTTCCTAGACAAAAAGTCAAAGGGATCACCAAAGTTATTAGGGTTCATTATCTGGACACCATGGATCAAATTTCACAAAAATGTCAACCTCATGGAAGCGCTAGAGGATGTGAGAGGTTCACCAATGTCACTAGGACTCATCCGTAGGGGACCACAAATGTCTATACAGAATTTCCTGGTAATCCATCCAGTAGCTGTTGAGATGTTTCAGTCAAATTGATGAGCTAGCTGACAGACCAGTACTGCCATCTTTATCACGATGCTAGATTAGCTAAAAAGCACATTTGAGTATTTATGTATCAAAATCCCTCTCTGTCTCCATAAAAATATTTTTGATGACTCATCCTGCACTCAATCAAATCATCAAATGTGAGCGACCGGGAAAGCGCTCCAATCATTCAAAACCACACTTGACCATTAGCTCATTGGTAACACTAGCTGACAGTGCAGTATCATGGTTAGAGGTGTGTGTTTGGAAATATTTATTGTATACAAACGGAGTGTGTTTTAGGTCATTCATTTCTCCCTCGCCCTATGCCTCCTTACCAAACAGCTGTGGTAAGGGGATGTGGGTGGAGGCCAACAGTCCTCTAAAGTTCTGCATCAGAGGGAGACTCGTGCATGCTAAGCCATGCTTAAGTTTTAACAATCCAATCAAATACCTAAAGGATTTGGCCACATTTCATTTCACTTGGAAATACATCACATTATGGAAAATGATATGTAGCGTTTGGTTATAAACATTATTTGTTTGCAGGTTTTATGCGGACAGGCTACATTTATGTTATGGTTCAGGTATATCAGGAGATAATCCTTGTGACTTGGTCGGTGAAATTCAGTCCAACACACGAGGTAAATAATTGTCAGTGTGAATACAATAGTCTCAACAAACCAACTATAGACAAAGTTTTAAGCACCTTTGTTATGCAACTGCCAGAGTCTCTTTTGCTGCTGCTAAAAGCTGACAACATCTGTACTGACTGAGCCACTCAACGTGCTGTGATTAAACACGTCACAGTGCTGCAAGTCAGGTTTTAACATACATGTCTCCCTTCACTTCCAATGCTTCTGTAACACATGCGGATAAGTGGCTTCCAGTGGGATTTACGTATGATGTGATGAATATGTAAATCAAGGTGTCTCCACCTATTAACAGTTGTGGATTTTGACTACAGCTTAAGGACTTTTATACATACATTTTCTCCCTCAATCACCTAAACCCTACAATAGAGCTACCATTGGTACTGGATGAGGAAATTTCTTTAAATGCCAAATGCATTAAATTGGAGACAATTTTATGCATCTGCACACAATGTCCTGCCATTATGCATTTGAAGATTTTAAAGGCTCAACAAAAGAGATAGTAGTGCCAGGGTGAACAGAAATAATTTAAACATACTGGAGGGACCTTGAACATGGAGCTGTGGGCTGAATGGTGATTTGTTGAGCTCGATTGCCAGCTGACATCCCTCCCATATTACTCCAGGTAACATGTGACCTTCCAGTCCTGACGGCATCTGTTACACTACCCAAACCGAGTCTCTGGGGATGTTGTGGTAATGTACCAGGCCTCTGGCTTTCTCTGCCAGGTGAGATTCTTAATGAGAACATGCCAGATATGAGGGTATATAAACGCACAATGAAGGACAAATACCATTTGAAAAGTTTTTTTTCGTCATTAGTTATTACATACACGGTTGACATACAGAGGTCTAGAAATTAAACAAAAGGACTAAAGGACCATTTAGGTTTGGAGCTTACTGAATCAATGCCCCTGGCTCTCATGTCTGAGAGCCAGGGGCATAATGTCACACCAACCCTGCTGTGGTGTTTTGTCAATAACACCTCATGTTTTTTCCAATCAATTTTGCATTATGTTCGCAACCTCTTCCCTTAAAGGACAGAGGGTGGTTGGGATAATTTAGCATTTTCTGCCATTCTCACTGTGCAAAGTAAATGAACCTGCACACAGGTACCACTGACGACCCTAGAAATCCCTTACAGACATGCATCATGCATTGTTCTTATTAAACCAAACATAATTCAAAATGTCCTTATGTCCTTATACATACATATCGTGTATGCAGGATTAAGTAATATTGAGACTGATCTGATTCCATATCGATCTGGAGTTTCAGCAACCCGCTCTATCCACTGTTTTTAGCAGCAAATTACATTAAATCTGGTCAAATTTAAACTGTCTCTTCTAACATTGAGCTCACACCTAATTAAGCTTTATTTGAATATTTTATTCATTTTTATTGGCTGCTACCTGTACCATGATTGTGATAAGAGTATTGTGGTGGTAGTGAAGGATAAGTACTCAAGTATGGAAGCACCGTGCACAAAATGTACTGAATGTATCAAAACTACTCATTATGAACACCATGGGTCCTTTCAGAGGTATATTATTATATGTATTACTGGGTTATTATTACTGATGCATTGACATGAACATAGCATTTTAATGTTGCAGATTGTTGAGCTGAAGAAAAATTTACATTCTTTAAATAATTGTTGGGCATTTCCATCTATTACAATGCATTACACTTTATCAGATGATAATGTCTTGTATAAACAATTTTAAAGGTGTAAAGTGGAGTAAAAGGTATAATATTTAAATTCTTAAATAATAAAACATAATTCAAAATGTCCTTTCCGTAGAATATACTGCAGGCATACAAACAAAATCTGTATGGAGGATTTGTGAACAATGCATTTCTACACTAAATCGTAACATTGAAATAGAGATACACATTTAAGTAATTCAAAATTGTACTTATAATAGTACAACAAACTTCTGGTTATTCACTCATATTTAGGAATTACCCCAGGTCACAGATTGTTTGCATTTAAGTACCAGTCCTTCTATGAATGGTTCTCTTTTAAACTTGAGTTTACATTTTGCAGAAATCATCACTGTAAAACAACTATATTGTATTGTATGTTATCTTTAGGCAAAGCAGGGGATAGGATTGCCTTAAACATGCTACCTTGCGGGAAAATGATACTCATGCTGTTAAAGACATGTTTGCTCGGTGTGATTTAGAGACCTAAAACCTGCAGTCATTGTCAAATGGTAATCCCTGAGTTCATTCTGCCTCCACAGTCATTCTGTCAGCCCCTGAAGAGGTTACCATGGAGACAGTGTGTGTGTGTGTGTGGGGGGGGGGGTTCTCCTGACACTGAGCAGAACTTAATAATTGGTGGATTATCAGAAGACAAAGGTTATTGTAGCCCTACAGAAGGTTCAAAGCACTGCCACCAGAAAGCACACTCTAACAATTTAGTATCCACTGCACAATCCCTCTATTTAGAGGGAAATAAAACAACAAAGGGAAGGATATCTACAATAAGTACCGCTAAATACTGTGATGAGAAAATAGCTGGTTGTCATCCCATTCTCCCATAATAGCTTAACTGGACAGGGGTTGCAGATTGCTCAAGGGATAGATTCTGACAGCCAGCAGGGACAGTGACAGTATGAGGAAGAAAGAGCCCTCAGAAAGTGCTCTGACAGACTGAGGAGGCAGGATTGCTTTCCAAAGCTACTGTACAGGAGGAGGATGAGTGTCACTGTAGGTAAGAGATAAAAAATATGGACATCTATCTGCTGCCTTTTTAGTCGACAACTTGTTTTCTGTGTCTCACATTTGAATCAAGAATGGAGATTTGCCAGAACGTTAAAACTCTCCATAATTTGGATATGTTCTGTATTAAATATAGAGTGCATTTAACAGGCCCTGTCTGAACAATGATATTGTGATATGCTGAATTCCCAATAAGACTTGTAGGGGTGGCTGCCTTCCAGTTTAATTCAGGATCAGCTACAGGAGCTAGAGCAAATAGGCTAGTGAATCACTGCCCTGCACAAATACATTTTATAAAGGTGGATTCTCACTGGCACCAAGGCAGGAACCCAACTGTTTGAGTTATGTGTCTCTCTTACTCCCACTGTGTCTAATCTTGGGGGTTTTCATTGTCAAAATGAGTTTTCATTAGTTTGGTAATTCAATACATGTTCTCTCTTTTCAAATTTTACTTTTAAAGGGGTTATATGTAAATAGAGCCTCTTTAAGTGTTTACAGGCTGAATGCAAGGGATTGTATATTTAATTCGCTCTGCATTGACTTTGAAGTCATCGTGCAGCACCCCTTCTTACACTGGCAACAGTTCAGCTACTTCATTCATTTGAATTATTATGTAATATCAAGCACTTTGGTCCAGCAGCTGTTTTGGTGGTCTGGTCCCAACTATGGCACTAAGGCAAAACAAATGAGCTCCAAATACACCTGAATATCAACTTGGCAAAATTGAAAATGGAGCAACTGCTCAGTTAATTGGCCTACATTTATAAATTACCCTGAATACACTTGATCTCTTTGCCTATTTAAGATAAATGTAAACTGATTCACATTTGAAATAAAATACCTCTTTTTTATAAACAAACTATATAGATCAATAAAAACACAACTGCACGTAGACGACACTCTCACAAAGTCAGGAAATAATTTTACACTTTACTTTAAAATGTTTTCCGTATTTCTTATTTGATAAATGGATATAGCATATTGGATGTGTGTTGTGTTTTTGTTACTTAGATCTAGTGGCTGATGTATGCCTATTTGTTTATGGAAGCAGTAATTGTCACAGGGTATTTTGCACACTTAGTGTGCCATTTGCCCGCAAAATAAAGAGAGTTCAAAGGTTTAACTTCTGCAGTTGGTGTCATTGGTACATGTAGTTGTGATTAAAAACAAACTTATAGTAATATGGGCATATGTGTTATTGGTGGATTCAATGGGTGTCCAAGTCACACACCCATTAGTAGTAATATTATTACCCAGGTTCTCAATGAGCTGCAAAGCATTGCAGCTACAACAACTTAACAATAATGTAATGGCCGCCCTCTCCACTCAGTGATTTTGTTAAATGGACCAGCATTTCTCGATCATGCATTTCTCCAAATGTGTACTCTGTCCTGCTCTGCCAAACAAGCTGTTAGTTTTATCCACATGCACTTACTACCATTCCTCTGCAAAGTAGACATGGACACAGGTGCACACACATACACAGTGTTCAATTTCATAATCACAAGTGTAGACAATCAACATAAAAAGGAGATTATGTTCACTGCTGAGAGTGGGTGGGAGTCTCACGCTCATGCAGTTGGCATCATTTTCTATCCATTGCAGCAGTTGCTTTCAAATGGATAACAGAGGGGGGTGAGGCTGATACACTCCCTGTTCAAAGGGAACCATCGTCGGCTGTGTGCCCCCAGGCCAGCAACACATCTCATGACAAGATAATGAGAGTTTAACATCAAGGCTGTTATTAATTTACTATTAAAATCAGAAGTGTGTTGATGTTACAATCGCATGGAGTGAAGGGAGTGTACAACGGGTCTGTGAAAGATGACGAAGATGATGATGACGGTGTGTTAGGTTTTAAAGTCTTAAGGCATTAAATACCACTCAGTTCATTCTGGCGCGCAAATACATGTTTGTACACACATGGATGATTGCATTCATATACTGTAAGTGTAAGTGTGTGGACACTGGATAAAAACAGACACAAATGTGAAAAATCCTTAACATACAGAGCACAGTTTGGACTTCCATTTGGTCTCTTTCCCTCTCCAGTGGTTCAGACAGCGCAGCAGAGAGCAGGGGTCAGCTTTTATGGATCCAAGATAATTGAAAACGATAAATATGGCCTTTCAAAGCAAAGAAAATAAACTCAGCCCTGCACTAGATTTAATGTTCAGCCAAGCGGCAATATTGGCACAGAGTCAATGGAAGGGATTGCGAATATACACCTGTGTGTAGGTGTGCACACTCACACACATACAAACACACATGCACATGTTCACAAGCTCACAGAATGGATAACAGCCCCTCCAAGGGTCGTGTCTGTCTTTTGAAAGACATTCACCACATCCTTGTTAAACAAGACAGTTCTGAAGATTACACAGGACTCCACACCCTGAGGAGGATCATTTTACACTCTAAAAATGTACCTTTAAAAAACTTTGAAATGCACTTAAGTCGCATTAGATAAAAATGCTAAATAAATGTAATGTAATTATGTTCATTAATTACATATTTTTCATGTTCAGTATGGATTGCTGTTACAAAGTAAGCATCTGTTGTCACAGTGATATCGGGATCTTAAAGTTTTTACACAGACATAATAGTGAGCGCCCCGAGACCCTGTACGCAGGATAAGTTGTTGACAATGGATGGATGGATGGATAATAGTGAGGCTTTGTGCTGTCAAATGATTGTAGATCTTTAAGGTTGAGTAAAAATTCGACCGGATGTCATTCCGAATATGATAACAAACCTCCTTCACACTATATTCTGGCTAGTGCATGCTGACGGGATATACAAGTGAATCATGAGCAGGTGACTGAATGTCAGTTGAGAGGTGCAGACAGCCAGGAGCAGTCCCACTGTATGTAACAGACTGTTGGTAGAACTGAATCCAGCTTTAGTGGTGGGTTTAAAAAATAATAATACATTAACACATATATACTTATGTACTTATAAATGTAATTTACATATAAGTGTGATAACATGTTTTGTTAATACATGCTTGAAAATAATTGCTTAATATATTCACTGCCAAATGTGCACGCAAATTCAACTTTTTGAAGAGCTTTTGGCAGATTCCACAATGACAAAAGAGAAAGAAACCCAGCCAGAGAGAACAGTGCTTTTAGGCTCTGGCCAGACTAAAGCCCAAACTAAGCTCACTAACACTCTGTGAAGACATGAACATGGTTTCAGACAAAATGCAATTAAACCAGACAATGAAATCAAGCAATCCATCTTAGCTACATCAATATATAACGTAAGTGGAAGATGGAAACACAGAAGGGCTGAAAGCACTTTAACCACTTATAGCTTGACATAATGAAATGAAATGCCTATCAAAAAGTATAAACATATTTTCCACATTACTTTAAGAAGTACCTTATTGATAAATTATACACAGTGCATTTTGTATTTTCACATTATTAAGGCATTCCCCCAAAACACATTGCACAAATGTTCTGGCATCAAAAAGTGTATAATGTGTTTTTTCATAGTTTTAGGAAAACAATTAGTGTGTTTCATCAGCATTCAATAAATAAAACAGCATCTGTTTCTCTATAGTCAATCAGGCAGCCAGTAAGGTTGCCACCAGGGAGCCTCCCTTTGAGATACCAGGCATAAAGAAATGGGAGAAAACCTAAGGCAGACCCTGAAGTCTGGGTGAGCTGGAGGGACTGGGCCTACATTTCCCAACTGGCTGGGAGCACCTTCCTTGGTCCTGCATCTGGAGAAAGCAGCTGGAGAAACGGACATCTGGGATGCTCTGCTAAACCAACTGTGACTGTGAACCTAAACCTGCAAACAGATGGATAGATGGAAAACAAAGCAGAAGCTTGTTATGGTTTAAGAAAAAAATCCAATTAGCTTTAAATCATTATGGCTTCTAAGGCATGCTGAATTCCGGGGAATAGGACACATGAAACATCCTCATGCAACATGATTGGGTAACAGGGTTTTTTCAAAGTTTTTACAGTAGAATGTTGTAACGGCCGCCACTGGCTAACGTTTACCGTGCATTAATTGTGTTGTTGCCACGAGAGATTCTTCCTGTTATGCTAATATGGCTGTGTGAATCCCCTTTGAGGATTGGTCCCTCCGGAGATGAGACCGCCTACTTCCTGGTTGCTGTTCACTGGTGTTGGTGGCTGTGATCTGATTGAACCTACCATCAGGAGTCTCCAATCAATCCCAGCTGCACCTTAAATACTTTGTATACCCACAGTTCAGGGCGGTTGTGAACCAGTGATCAGTCCCCCTTGCTGTTGGTTGCATATCATTTGCCGGTTTTCCATTACCAGTACCAGCTCAATTCACTTCAACTCGGTTTTGGCCCACCAGTCCTCCGTTTACAATTGCAACGTTTGAACATTACTCAGAATGTAAAGACAGATAAGCCGTATGAAAATCTTCCAGCTGTGTTTTCCTCTGCCGTTGTTGCTGCAGCGGTCTGTGTGACGGTGGGACCAGAGGGCTCTGTGAGCGGGCGTCTGGCCAGCCTCGCAAGCTCCTCCCACCACTCGTGGAGCTCCTCAACTCCGAAAAAAACATCACTTTTCATAAAACTGTCAATATTTGAAATCTACACTGCTGATTTCTCACCTCAAAACTTCTCAGAAGTGGATTTAGTGATGAAATAACGATGAAAATGGTAAAATATAAAACTTTCTGTTGCATTTCTGTTGTATTCCTTGTACAAGCACCCTCTTGGTTAATTCATTTTCTGAACCTCACAATTCTCTGAACTCGAAATGGATCCTTTTGAAATGTTCAGAAATTGCATATCATTCAACAGTTTGGCTTATGAGTCCACAGGCTTCAATAGGATGTGTTTATGCAGCAGCTGTCTCATTTTCTTTCTTAAAGATAATGTGATCTGCTTCTTTGTAATGGGGAGAAAAAGACACATTCACACGTGTACACAATACTAGATCAGAACATGCTGACTTTTATTCTCTAAGCAAAAAAAATAACGTAATTGAATTGTAACACCACTTACTATTTGGAAAGGCAAAGCATGGTGCGTGGAGAATATGCAGTAATGTGACACTGGTGCTCTATATTGTTTTCTCTTAAGTCCTTTTTTATATTGTGTTTTTAATTGCAGATACATTAGTGATGTACGGAGCTGTGTAGAGTTCGATTAGACTATACAGCAATACAGTACAGTCGTGTGTATATAAAATCTAGCTTACTGTGGTTATAATAAGGCCATAGCCTAAAACAGCATTGTGCTGTTTGTCCAAATCTTTTAGCAGGCCTGAAAATAAACTGTAAATAAACTGTAGGCTATCAATGATGATGTTTTCATATATGGAAAGACCCAAAATGAACATTGTAAGCAGACTACTTTTACTATAAGCAAATTATCAACAGCATTTGTCTATTGGAAGCCAAAACGCAAAGAGTTCTTGGCAAACATTTACAGACCAATTTAATACCAAAATGCACAGATAAGCATGCACAGTAAACATCTCAATAATTGAAAACTAGCTCATTTCATAATGAAAAGATGCCAAGGGTGACAAAACTATTTTATGAAAAATGAGAAAAAATAGCTGTAATGGCTGAAGAAGAGAATGAGTTAACCAGGAAGACTATTTTCATGCATCATTCATTCACATTCTCTCTCTCATTCACAGGCTCCCTCTTCCTGCCTCTCTGAAATGAATGAAATTTTGCCACAATCAGCCAGTCATGTTGGGAGGGTTCTATACAGCTTGACCACCTCCGCTATCATCATTATCATCACGATGGGGTCTAATCGCCAAAGACTTTTCACATTTCTCTTATTCAAGGCACACGTCAATAAATTATTATTGTTCTCTCAAATGAAATATCTCCTGATTGAAATAGGTGGTTTTAATGCCACCACTGTCTTTACCTCTCCTCTTCTCTCTTGTTTCTCTCTCTCTATCCATTTGTTTCTGCACCATTCAGCATCCCTCCACTGCCCTGTCAGAGTAATCCCTCACAGGAGCACAGGAGAGTCATCTGCACCAGGCTGGCAGGCACAGCCAGGTTGGCTGCTTCATAAATTCACATGCACTCTTTGTTATGCATTGCTGTACCCAAGGGATGAGAACAGTGTATGGTGTAAAGTGAGGTGAGCCCGACATCTTCTCACATAGTGTATAAAAAAAACAGCTCTTCTAAAAAAGCTTTCAGCTGAGCAGTTAAAATCTAGGTCTAGTCATGCATATCAGAGCTATAGGTGTGATATGTTTCTCCAGTGGTCAGCAGCTGTACAGTTAGTAGTCTTATATAATCCTAGATATACAATCCTAAAATGTAATCTGGTTGCATTTTAAAGGGGATGTAGCTGACAAATTGTTGATGTGTTTTTCAGTAAAAGACAAAACTGAGAACATATGCTTTGAGAAGACTGATGATGATAAATTTCCTGATTGTTTAAAAATAAATGTCCACCTGTTAATGTTTTCTTATGCACCAGAATAAAGTACACATTTTCTTAGTATAACTTTTGCACAGTAATAATGCAGTGCCACCAAAGCATGCAAACAAATGTTGTAGTGAAGTGAAAATGTTCTTGCCTCAAGCCACAGCCTTGTTTGCGAGGCATGAGACTAGTTAATCACCTGACTGGTGAGACAGTTAACCTCTGTATAGGGAGTGCTTGATTTGAAGCACTGGAACAGGCATGCCAAATGCAAAATGTCAGTATATCACTTGATCAAGCTTAATTAATTGTGAAAGGGAAAATCACGATAACCATTAAGGTAGGATTAATTGCGCAGCACCAAAATTCCACAACACCGATTTCGCAAAGGACAAGTAGAAGAATTAAGAGAATGTACTGTATACAGTTAAAGCAGCACAGCCACAGGGCATATAACACTTCTTTTTACAGTATTAATGATTAGTTATTGTAATCCTATTTAGGATTAACTACATATGCATGCACTGTAAATGTAATTGAGTATGCTCAACCAATCATGATGAGCCTATTTAACCTTACTGCTTCTATAAAAGCACAGCATCCTCATCATTCCTCACCCACCACCTGAATCAGCAGGGCTCTAGTATGCAAATCTACAAGGGCCTGAACTAAAATACGCATTAGACATTCACACAAAGCTCATTTCTCAGATCTGAGCAGAGACCTGGGGAGAATTCCCAGTGGATGAAGATTAGTCCAGAATGGATGCCTCCGCTCACCCATCCCACCTGTGATGCAGAGGGTGAAGAAGCAGCCCAGCAGCTACTTCTCACCACTGAAATACATCTTCACATAGAGGCAGAATTGCCATCTGGACATTCAGGGGAAATATTGTGTTCTTATATAACTATGGTGCAATACCAAGCCACTCTAACCTTGTGTACTCAATATTTAAAAAAGTGCTGTATTTAAACAGGCTGCGGTGACAATTTACTTCCTTTTAATTATCGAAGTTTAATTTTCATTAACATTTGTTAAGACTGCTACATATGTTCATGATATTTTTATATGATGTGTTACAAATACTGAAGAATTAAAATTTAATTGATTTAAAAATTAATTGAATTAAATTCAATACCAGGACACTTCCAAATGCTCTTAGCGGTGTAATATTACATTTGCTGGTTTACTTTATTTACATTAATATTTCAGTTTAGTTTAGTTACTGAAAACTTACAATAACAAAACGCATTGTAAAATTTTGCTTGTCCAAATGCACCTTAAACAGTCAATACTAACATCAGATCTTTTACAATATCACAAAAGTCATATCATACCATTATTGAAATAGTGTCACAACTCCGCACACAAAATATATATTATAGTAGAATAATCAGTAACACGTCCACACTAGTGACATTTTATTCCTAAATGACGTGGCACTTATACAGCTAACGCAGAACTTACAAGAAAAATTAGGAGCAATCTTTTTGTATCATCAAGATCATTAAAATGACCAACATGACTGGAAAGACAAAAGAGCAGCTGTTTGTCTTCATTCTGCATGCATCCCTTATTTTAACCAGCAATATCTTAACTTTAAATAAATAACTAAATGAACGGGAATATGAATTCATTATACAAAATTACATTATTCATCTTTGTCCTATTTGCCTGAAATTGGCTCTTCAGTGATGTTTGCGATGTTTTGCTGTAGGCAAGTGTTTTATGCATGAGCTAGGTTTAAGAAAAGAAATACAGTGACGTTAAATATGCAGCAGACAAGGCCCATTCAGAAACACATAAGAACATAAGCATCGCTTTTAGTTTATTACACACAGTCCGTGTTCGCCATCTGCTTTCTCTATGCCATGCTGGTTACCTCAGCCTCAGGCTAGATACCATGGTGAAGGAGGGAACTCATCAAGATGACTGACTGTAATAGGGAGGAGAACACTCCCAAATGTGCAGGAGGTGGCAGGACAAGTAAACAAATTGCCTCAAAGCAAAAGGTTGTAGTTATCATAATAAGATTTTATTAATCTCCATAGGGAAATTCTATATTTACATGACCTCTCTTCAGGTAGAAGATAATACAGTATAATACAGTGTCAAAATAACTATTTTTGAGCAAGAAATATGTCCAAAAGTATACCTCAATCATACCTTAAACTTAACCATATGTATTAACAATAGTTTGGTTTATTTGTCATAATCACAATATTTCCCTAACATTAACCATACTATAGTTGTCATGCAAGATATACAAAATTTTGGAAATTGGCTGCTAGTAGTATCCATAAATTCACTTGCAAGAGCACTAGTGAGTTCATGGTGATAACACCTGGCTCACTGCTGGCATTCCAGTTCATCCCAGTGGAGGTGAAGTCAGGACTCTGCAGGCCAGTCAGGTTTTTCCACATTTCTTTATGGAATTGGTTGAAAAAATGATCTTCTCCAAACTGTTGGCACAAAGTTGGAAGCACATCTTGGATATCAATGCGTCTTCTGTAATTAATGATTCCCTAAATTGAAACCAAAAGGCCAAGCCCAAGCAATGAAATCCAGCCCCAGACAAGAGAACCTGAAGCCAAGGTATGTGGCCAGATAATTAGGACTTGAACCCATTTCCTCACACTGAATGACAGTATGCTACATCAATGCCAGAAATGAACAAACCTGAAAAAGCACATTTTATACTGTCTATAAATATGCATTAGCAGGCCTATGAGGAGGTGTTTGAAAACACATACGCCTCTGCCTCACAGTATGGATGATCATTTCCTCCCTTCCATCCATCAACTTTGATCACAGAGCTCCCGGTAATATTGGTTCATTTTTCAACAAATCCCAAAGGCAAGGAAGGATAGGAAAAGAAAAGTCAAGTAAAATGGGTGTAGAAAAATCTAATCTTCTGTTAAATTAATGTAATTGTCCCTATATTGTATCTCTAAAGGTGCAGTGTAATAACTCAAACACTGAATAATAAGATTGAGGTAACAGTTTGATTAAAACATTCACATGGTTGGCGGAGCTTCCAACCATGTGAATAACAAACAAACAATAAATTACAAAGAATACATGATCTAAAACACATAGCATTAATTGTCCCCTGCCATGACAGGAACAGATGAATATGTGTAATAAAAAGCATCTAGAGAACTTTATGCATTGCAGCTCCCTAGCAGCTCCATGAGAGCACACATAAGCTAACACTCCTTTTCTCAATGTCAGCTCGTTACTTTAAAACTGAACACAATTTTTGCTTTCTGCCTGACTTGACAAAAAAGTCTCTGAAATGTCTCTGTACAAATTGAATTTTGGAGAGTTTTTAGACATTATTGTAGGGTCGGCAATGTGGAAATACCTAACTTTTAAGCAAGTGTTTGTCACGAACCCCCGGTCGTGACCCGGACCTTCCTGGTGGTATGTGTAATTGTAGTTTTTGAGTTCTTTTTCCCTTTGGGGCGTTTGTGGTGTGCTTGGTGTTTTTGGTTTTGTCTGTCTCTCTGTGTTCTGCTTCCTCCCTCATGCTCTGGGGCTGCTGGTGGGCGTGGCTGCCTGAGCTCCATTTTACTCACCTGAAGCACATCCAGTTAATTAGCACACCAGTGCCTCTGCCTACAATCAACTCACCTTTAAAAGACCTGCCCAACCTTCCAGTCCTTGCTGGATTGTTGTACCTCATAGTACGAACATGCCAGCCTGTTGTTCTATCCTGAACTAATCTGCATCTTGTCTGAACCCTTGTTAGTGTTAACTTGTTTTCTCTGTCTCGACCACAGAATATCTGCCCATGCACGACTCTGATTCCCTCCTCTGCCACGGAAACCCCTGAGCTCTGGAACCAGGACCACATGCCCCTTGGAACAACCACCCATCCCCAAGCCACACCTGTCTCTCACTTGTGTACAATAAATCCTCTCGTTGCTCATACCCTGGTCTGCGTCTGAGTTTCTGGCCCCGGTTCTGACAGTGTTATACTTTCCATGCCATGGAATTTGGTCCCCAGAGGATGAATCCTAACAACTGTGGTGATAGCCTGACTTTGCCACTAGCACCACCAGCCAAAGGTTTTACTTAGTCTTTTATATTACCTATTATTTAATTTTTTTTTTTCTACCATCATCTTTTCAAAATAATGGCATAATGCTGACTGGCATATACAAAATCTTGAACTAAGTAGTTATTACTGTCATTGTGAGCACGTTAGCATAACATTTAGCTCAAGGCACCGCTTTACAGTTTTATTTAGTTAACTTTGAACTGGGTTTAAGAGTGTGGGGAGTGTTTACTTACAGTATTTAATAAGCCATCAATAATTGCATTGCACATTACATGGTTGTGCTCTGTAAATGAAAAGCAGGTTACAGTTACAGAATTCCTCATAGCTATGCAGTTTTATAAGCAACCTAGATTGAACACAGCAGGTGATACAACATTCATAATAACCACGAGAGACTTGACTTGGACTCCAGACTTGTGAGTCTGTCTGTGTCTCTCTCTCTGATTACACACCTGCCTATCCTCATGGACATCAGCTGCAGTATATCTACCCCAGTTTTTCAGTTATTCACTGCTGAATTGTACACTCAGCTCTGTGGTAGTTACCTGTCAGGCCTTCCTTGTGAAAGTGCTTGCTTGTTTTGTTTATCACCTGTTGTATCTTTCCCTTGAGTAATTCTGTCTCTCTTTGTGCTTCAGGACCACGCTCACCTGCCTTCCTCCTCGTTGTAACCCTGCCTCTCCAGTTTAACGCCAGCAAGCCACGCCAACTATCTAGCCTACTCTGGTCAACTGCAGACTGCCACCCTCTGCTTAACCCATCCTAGGTCACGCCATCTCCTTTTCCCACTTCCTTTACAATAAACATTGGGGTTTTTTTATGTTGCCACAAATAACTTTCTAATAGTGTCAGGATAGTTTCAGTCACAATAACAAATAAGTTTGACAACATAAACATTGTCAGCAATCAGGAACACAGTACTGATCCAAAGAGAAAGTCTTCACAAAAGCAGAATTAAATGTTTCAGGAGACCATGATGAAAAGCAGACACAGGAAGAATAGGTAGGGACAGAGTCCTCATAATCATATACCAAGTCATTGTGGACTTGTTGCCTAGCTACAGCATATATATATATATATATATATATATATATATATATATATATATATATATATATATATATATATATATATATATAAAAATTCACATTGTGGCCACGGTTCATTGAATTCTCCAAGAGTCATCTGAAGTCAATCTAAAAAAAAAAAAATTATATAGGCTTTTCTCATTAAACGAAATTGTACACAAGTCAGGTCTGAAGAAAACTGGAAGACCAAAATGGAAAATTACAACACTCCATCACAAAATAATAACTGGTATTAAGTGAATATCAAAGGTGAATATCACCCCAGAACCTGGGGCTGTTTTTATTCTTTGATATTGGGGCTTCTAGTTATAAAGTTCTTGACACTGGGGTGAGATTATTTATGCTTAAAGGGGAACTCCACTGATTTTACACATCAAAGCCTCTTTAGAGGTATTTGGGAGTACAACTGCGTATATGTAAAAAGTTGTAGAAAGTCTTTTGTGGCTCCAGAGGGAGCTGTGCAAAGTCTGAATTCCCTGGGTAATGTACCATTTTGATGAGAAAGATAAATGCATGGATTATAAAAATCTCTCTTGTTCTGCTGCATGCAATTGATCTTTTGTTGATTGTCCATTGTGACTCCAATAGCACTATGGAAGTGCAGCATTAAATGAGCGGAGTACTCTTTTAATAGGCCGAAAATCTGTTTTGACTCCTATAACAGACATAAGTTTTGTTTAAAACTTATGATTGATTGGCTCTTCAGGGAGATAAATAAATTCTTAGTGATTTAACTCATGAGAGCTACTTTTAAAAAATCCCTTGCTAAAGTTTCTTTAAATTCTGCTCTGATCTCCTCCAACAACAAAGATTCAATTGTCAAATAATTTAATTTTATTTATATAGCGCCAATTCACAACAACAGTTGTCATAGTACATCTCATAGTACTTTTTTTTTTTTTTTTAAAACAGAGCAGGTCTTAATGTAACATAATCAAGATTAATGTTACATTAAGTAGACTAGATATGTCAAAGACACCGCCAATGCCTGTGAAGAGTCTCACTCATCCAGGTCATAGATATCCAAGCCACCAATGCTTGAGGAAATTAGAAAACGAACCACCATTAATTTTGATGAGTTTCTTGACAGCTTCAGTGATGTGATGTTTTCAGTGTAATGAGTCCCCAGGACCCACAGGCCCCCATTAAAATGTGTTTTTTGACAAATTGTGGTGGTGTTTAGGGATGGGTATAGTTATCTTACTGGTTCTTTTTCCTTACTAAAAGTGCTTTTTAAAAATATATTAATTTAAACATTAGTACACTTTATAAATGAAGAACAGGTTTAGAACTGAATGTTAAATATATTTAAATGTTGTTTCTAGAGCAGCAGCAGCAGTAATGTTTACAACAGCAAAGTCACTATATACTCTTTCTACATGTTGTTACTCACAGAGGTTTAATTACACTTACTAACAGTAACGAACATAGATGTCATTAACTCAAATTTGCAGTTCATCTTCACCTGGTTCACTTCACCAACCTCTGCTTTGCTGACCACTGACTTTGCTACTTGGGTGTGTGTTTGTGTAGGAGCTCATAGAAAGCAGCATTTCTATGATGTTCACAACGTAACGTTAACATAATCACTGGAAAAATAGGGTGTGTCAATAGTGAGTTTACCTATCAATATCACTTGGGGATTGGTTCCAGGGACCCTGCAATGTCACACCCCCCCATTGGCTGTAGGTGCATTAGCTGGATTTGTGTTATGTTCTTCGGCCTCATCCCAGGATACGTTGAAGGCCTTGAGGTCGTTGATGAAGGTCCGCCACCAGGTCAGTCGTGGCCAGCCCCTGCCACGTCGGCCTTCAGGTGGAATCCAGCGAAACGCTTTCTTGGGGATTCGGTTGTCATTCATGCAGATAATGTGTCCGGCGAGCCTTAGGCGACGGCGTGCAATGATCACGCTTAACATGGGCAGCTTGACTCGCCTAAGGACCTCCTTGTTGGTTATGTGGTCGAAGTACCGTATCTTCAGTTTCCGCGGAAGGCTTTCCCAATGCGGCATTTTACATCAGCCTCTGCATCGCCATCCTGACCGATGATGCTGCCGAGATAAGTGAATCTTTCTACTTCTTCAAGTTCTTGACCACTAATCTTGATCTTAGGCATGACTTTGGTTTTCTCTGCACTGATGCGGAGTCTGACTTTTTCCGCCTCCCGTTCCAGGTTGGATGTTGGGTCCTGGAAATTTTGCCTACCATCTGACAGCAGAGCGATGTCATCCGCAAAGTCAAGGTCAGTAATTTGACGCCTGCGTCCAGCCCATGTAGGGCTTTCTTCATGACGAAATCGAGGGCCACTAGGAACAGGAAGGGGGAGAGGATGCATCCTTGCCTGACACCGGTCTCGATGGCAAAGAAGTCAGTGTGTCCAGTGTACGTATTGATGCAGAATCTGGGATGGTTGTACAGGGACTTGAAGACTGAGATGAACTTTTGTGGGATGCCATATAGGCGTAGAATATTCCAGAGGGATTCTCTGTGAATGCTGTCGAAGGTCTTTTTGAAATCAAGTGGCTGCTGGTACTCTATGCACTGTTCAATGATGTTTCTTAGGGCAAAGATTTGGATGGCACACATTCGTCCTAATCGAAAACCTGCCTTTTTTTCTCGTAGGCATTGGTCAGCAGCGGCTTGTAGTCATCGAAGAAGCACGGCACAGAACACCTTGCCTGGGATTGAGTCAGTAATTTCACCGTCTTCAACCTGAAGCACTCTTGTGCTTCTTCTTGCTCGAAATCGTAGGTATTGACAGGATTTGGCTGGTTCAGCGTCTCTCGGAAGTGCTCAACCCAACCAGTAATGCGCCATTAAACTGGTTTGACCACCGCCAATAACACAAAAGAAGAAGTTTCAGCGCTGTATCCCATTCATTTTTGTCATGTCCGATGAACCTACGCTCGCTGGTAAGTTGATGAAATGACTGACATTTTAACCCATCAACTGACCTCTTGTGAATTTAGTCAATAGTGGTATTTTATGTAGTCAGCTTTAGTTCAACTTTAGTTCGGAAGATAGTAACTAATTTCATCAGATTCTAAGTGCAGCTAGCTAACCTGAGCAACACTTCACTGGCTAAGTTACCATAAAGTTTACGTTACTCCCTGTCAGTTTGCCGACATTTACTTTAAATGTCAAGTTATAAGTGTATGTTGATTCGTTGGCATTCAAAGTTTATCTTCGGTTATTGGAATTATAGTAGAAGTTAGCAGCACTTAGTGGCTGCCGTAGTAGTAACGTAACATTACTATGAACGGTAACGTTAGCTATGTGAAATAGATAACATGTCAAGCTTGTATCTAGCAAGGTTGTTCCTTGGTTAAGTGTTAATTCAGTCATTAACGTTACACACATTGTTTGTTGGACAGTGCATCGGCTGATAAGATCAGCAGCACAAAGTAGGTACATTATAACTGCAGCAGATAACAACTTCATATGTTTTTCTGTTGAAGAGGCTGACATATGAACCATCGGAGACTGACTTTAATGAGCGAGCAAGCCAGTAT
>NW_024041150.1:2311627-2360580 GCF_014851395.1 Micropterus salmoides
CCATCTCCTTTTCCCACTTCCTTTAAAAAACATTGGGGTTTTTTTTATGTTGCCACAAATAACTTCTAATAGTGTCGGATAGTTTCAGTCAATAACAATAAGTTTGACAACATAAAATTGTCAGCAATCAGGAACACAGTCCTGATCCAAAGAGAAAGTCTTCACAAAAGCAGAATTAAATGTTTCAGGAGACCATGATGAAAAGCAGCACAGGAAGATAGGTAGGGGACAGAGTCCTCATAATCATATACCAAGTCATTGTGGACTTGTTGCCTAGCTACAGCATATATTATATATATATATATATATATATATATATATATAATATATATATATATATATATATATAAAATTCACATTGTGGCCACGGTTCATTGAATTCTCCAAGAGTCATCTGAAGTCAATCTAAAAAAAAAAAATTATATAGGCTTTTCTCATTAAACGAAATTGTACACAAGTCAGGTCTGAAGAAAACTGGAAGACCAAAATGGAAAATTACAACACTCCATCACAAAATAATAACTGGTATTAAGTGAATATCAAAGGTGAATATCACCCCAGAACCTGGGGCTGTTTTTATTCTTTGATATTGGGGCTTCTAGTTATAAAGTTCTTGACACTGGGGTGAGATTATTTATGCTTAAAGGGGAACTCCACTGATTTTACACATCAAAGCCTCTTTAGAGGTATTTGGGAGTACAACTGCGTATATGTAAAAAGTTGTAGAAAGTCTTTTGTGGCTCCAGAGGGAGCTGTGCAAAGTCTGAATTCCCTGGGTAATGTACCATTTTGATGAGAAAGATAAATGCATGGATTATAAAAATCTCTCTTGTTCTGCTGCATGCAATTGATCTTTTGTTGATTGTCCATTGTGACTCCAATAGCACTATGGAAGTGCAGCATTAAATGAGCGGAGTACTCTTTTAATAGGCCGAAAATCTGTTTTGACTCCTATAACAGACATAAGTTTTGTTTAAAACTTATGATTGATTGGCTCTTCAGGGAGATAAATAATTCTTAGTGATTTAACTCATGAGAGCTACTTTTAAAAAATCCCTTGCTAAAGTTTCTTTAAATTCTGCTCTGATCTCCTCCAACAACAAAGATATCAATTGTCAAATAATTTAATTTTATTTATATAGCGCCAATTCACAACAACAGTTGTCATAGTACATCTCATAGTACTTTTTTTTTTTTTTTTAAAACAGAGCAGGTCTTAATGTAACATAATCAAGATTAATGTTACATTAAGTAGACTAGATATGTCAAAGACACCGCCAATGCCTGTGAAGAGTCTCACTCATCCAGGTCATAGATATCCAAGCCACCAATGCTTGAGGAAATTAGAAAACGAACCACCATTAATTTTGATGAGTTTCTTGACAGCTTCAGTGATGTGATGTTTTCAGTGTAATGAGTCCCCAGGACCCACAGGCCCCCATTAAAATGTGTTTTTTGACAAATTGTGGTGGTGTTTAGGGATGGGTATAGTTATCTTACTGGTTCTTTTTCCTTACTAAAAGTGCTTTTTAAAAATATATTAATTTAAACATTAGTACACTTTATAAATGAAGAACAGGTTTAGAACTGAATGTTAAATATATTTAAATGTTGTTTCTAGAGCAGCAGCAGCAGTAATGTTTACAACAGCAAAGTCACTATATACTCTTTCTACATGTTGTTACTCACAGAGGTTTAATTACACTTACTAACAGTAACGAACATAGATGTCATTAACTCAAATTTGCAGTTCATCTTCACCTGGTTCACTTCACCAACCTCTGCTTTGCTGACCACTGACTTTGCTACTTGGGTGTGTGTTTGTGTAGGAGCTCATAGAAAGCAGCATTTCTATGATGTTCACAACGTAACGTTAACATAATCACTGGAAAAATAGGGTGTGTCAATAGTGAGTTTACCTGTCAATATCACTTGGGGATTGGTTCCAGGGACCCTGCAATGTCACACCCCCCCATTGGCTGTAGGTGCATTAGCTGGATTTGTGTTATGTTCTTCGGCCTCATCCCAGGATACGTTGAAGGCCTTGAGGTCGTTGATGAAGGTCCGCCACCAGGTCAGTCGTGGCCAGCCCCTGCCACGTCGGCCTTCAGGTGGAATCCAGCGAAACGCTTTCTTGGGGATTCGGTTGTCATTCATGCAGATAATGTGTCCGGCGAGCCTTAGGCGACGGCGTGCAATGATCACGCTTAACATGGGCAGCTTGACTCGCCTAAGGACCTCCTTGTTGGTTATGTGGTCGAAGTACCGTATCTTCAGTTTCCGCGGAAGGCTTTCCCAATGCGGCATTTTACATCAGCCTCTGCATCGCCATCCTGACCGATGATGCTGCCGAGATAAGTGAATCTTTCTACTTCTTCAAGTTCTTGACCACTAATCTTGATCTTAGGCATGACTTTGGTTTTCTCTGCACTGATGCGGAGTCTGACTTTTTCCGCCTCCCGTTCCAGGTTGGATGTTGGGTCCTGGAAATTTTGCCTACCATCTGACAGCAGAGCGATGTCATCCGCAAAGTCAAGGTCAGTAATTTGACGGAGTCCATCCAAATTGATGCCTGCGTCCAGCCCATGTAGGGCTTTCTTCATGACGAAATCGAGGGCCACTAGGAACAGGAAGGGGGAGAGGATGCATCCTTGCCTGACACCGGTCTCGATGGCAAAGAAGTCAGTGTGTCCAGTGTACGTATTGATGCAGAATCTGGGATGGTTGTACAGGGACTTGAAGACTGAGATGAACTTTTGTGGGATGCCATATAGGCGTAGAATATTCCAGAGGGATTCTCTGTGAATGCTGTCGAAGGTCTTTTTGAAATCAAGTGGCTGCTGGTACTCTATGCACTGTTCAATGATGTTTCTTAGGGCAAAGATTTGGATGGCACACATTCGTCCTAATCGAAAACCTGCCTTTTTTTCTCGTAGGCATTGGTCAGCAGCGGCTTGTAGTCGTCGAAGAAGCACGGCACAGAACACCTTGCCTGGGATTGAGTCAGTAATTTCACCGTCTTCAACCTGAAGCACTCCTTGTGCTTCTTCTTGCTCGAAATCGTAGGTATTGACAGGATTTGGCTGGTTCAGCGTCTCTCGGAAGTGCTCAACCCAACCAGTAATGCGCCATTAAACTGGTTTGACCACCGCCAATAAACACAAAAGAAGAAGTTTCAGCGCTGTATCCCATTCATTTTTGTCATGTCCGATGAACCTACGCTCGCTGGTAAGTTGATGAAATGACTGACATTTTAACCCATCAACTGACCTCTTGTGAATTTAGTCAATAGTGGTATTTTATGTAGTCAGCTTTAGTTCAACTTTAGTTCGGAAGATAGTAACTAATTTCATCAGATTCTAAGTGCAGCTAGCTAACCTGAGCAACACTTCACTGGCTAAGTTACCATAAAGTTTACGTTACTCCCTGTCAGTTTGCCGACATTTACTTTAAATGTCAAGTTATAAGTGTATGTTGATTCGTTGGCATTCAAAGTTTATCTTCGGTTATTGGAATTATAGTAGAAGTTAGCAGCACTTAGTGGCTGCCGTAGTAGTAACGTAACATTACTATGAACGGTAACGTTAGCTATGTGAAATAGATAACATGTCAAGCTTGTATCTAGCAAGGTTGTTCCTTGGTTAAGTGTTAATTCAGTCATTAACGTTACACACATTGTTTGTTGGACAGTGCATCGGCTGATAAGATCAGCAGCACAAAAAGTAGGTAACATTATAACTGCAGCAGATAACAACTTCATATGTTTTTCTGTTGAAGAGGCTGACATATGAAACCATCGGAGACTGACTTTAATGAGCGAGCAAGCCAGTATAACACAAAGGATCCAAATATCAACGAGGTATGTCCCTGTCAGAAACAGCTCTCCGTGTTGAATCAGTGCCTCTGAACAGCTAAAAATCGGAATATTTTAAACTTCATGAAGGTAGGATTATTTCAGGACTGCATTATTTTTAGCTCGGTGTACCTAAAAAACTGGCAGCTGGATCTGCTTAAAGGCCTCATAGAAACGTGCCAAACTTGTATATTTAAGAGTAAGTTAGTGGAGTGCAAATACCATGTCCAGCCAACAATAACCAGGACAAACTTTCTTCCACATTGATGCAAATATGAATACAGTGACATGAAACATACAAATAATTTGAGCTACGGAGAAATTTACACATCCTTTCAGCTGCTGGTCTTACTGTGTTGAATGCCTTAATAGGTGCACCTTTACAATGTAATGCAGTTCAATACAACAGCTGTGCTATTATTTAATTAAATTTACACATATGAGCATAAATGTGTGAATTTAATTAAATGTTTAATACTAAGGTTAAAATTAAAGAGTGTTTTACTGAACTACATTGTGTTGGATATGAGGATTTTTTTTTTATCCTCTCCCTATTTACATAATGTACATTACAGGGCCAGAATATCAGAAACTCCTCTAAATATAATGCAGCTCAGTACAACACCAACATCACCAAGTATGACCTCAGATGATAAAACATGTAAGTGAATTAACACTTCTATGTATGTCTGTGTAAATAAATCCTGAAAAGTACATCATAAGGCATCATAAAAGCAGAATTCATGGCTGAGCTGGTGTATTTATTACAATAGATTGTATAGGTGTACCTAATAAAGTGACCACTTCAGTCAAGGTTTTCCCTGTTGCTCCTCTGGGATGTGTGGTTGAGTGTGGTCACCCCATAGACTGTATGGGTCACCGTAACCACTGGGCTAGCCTGCCACCTAATCTACAACAAATCTCAACAGTGACGACCAACAACCAACTCTCTTCTGGTATTTAATATTTGGTCATTAAATTCAAAGAATTTGCAACAAAGTAGTAGTACTAAATATGACCATTTTATTAAGGTGTAAAGGAACTTGTCTTACAACTTTTAGTCCACTGAAATACCATGAAAAAAAGGTTATAGTTAAGTAATATCAAATTCTTTACTGGGGCAATAACCGAAATCATGCCAATGTTCAGATACAACTGGACCTAACTGTATACTCTCACTCCTGTAATCTCAACCTCATGAAATTATTTGGGAAAAATTGGCTTTCCATGTATATTATAATTATAATTTATATTATAATATTAAAATCAATGTCTTTAATGTATTAACCTTGTATTAACATGTATTAACACTGCTTCATATTTCTTCTCCCTGTTCTTTCCAGCAGCACCAGGCTCGTGTCTCCTCAGGAGCTGGTCTCATCTGGGGCCTATGACCTGGTCTGCTTCTGACAGTGGAATGTCCTCAACAAAAACAACCTCACTTACCCTCTCCTTGTAGATAATATATAATAAAGTGTTTTGTTGAATGGAATTGGTTGCCTTATATATTTTGCACTATTGACCAAACTTCTCTCTTAACTTAAACTGAGCAGCTTCAGTTATTTATTGATATTCACTTGTTGGGGATGTTTATGTGAATGTGTCTTAACACAATAGTACATTAGGACATGTGATATACAGTCGACTAATTATATATATTCTGCATATACAGTACATTCTATGCATGTATTTGTGTGTTCAGAGGTATAGTTTAGCCTGTGTTTCGTGAAGGATAAAGGGGTAACGTTACAATAGCCATTTTAAAATAAATCACAAAGCAGTAATTAAATGGATTGTATTTAGGAAGAGAGTAATTCACTCAGTAGCCTAACCATCTCTGCAGTTGCATTTCAACAGATAACACTGTTAATGCTGTCTCTCCGTCCTTCCAAAGAAAAAAATCACTACTGTAAGTACAGTTACCGTAGTAATCAATGCACATTATACTAAAAGTGCTGCAAATATAGCTGACGAGCAGAAATCAACTGCGCGAGCTAAACACCACTTCGCGAGCAGAAGCACACTGCATGTTTTACACGCTCACAACTTATGACTAAAAATAAACGATTTTGTAAAGCGCGCGTGTGTCATTCCGATGGGCTGCTTCCTGAGCTTCTGTGCACTTGTTCTCAAGTCAGTCCTTTTTGTCTAGCCGACAGCTGCGTTTTACCGCTCGATCCAATGCAGAATATTCTAATGCCGATTCCGCCAAGGCCTCAGGGCTTTTTGCGTGATCTCGTTTCTGCTTCACCTTGCTCCTCTGGTCGATCAGTGCCCATGATCTCTCGGATCCATTGTTCACTTCTGTTTCCCCGCCGCCATCCAATAGCACTTTCAGCGCATTTTAAATCCTTGTCTCCTTGAAGTTGGCCCATTTAGCTTCCAAGTTTCCGGCTTCGTTGAGGGCTTCAAAGCGATTCTGAAGCTGAAGTTGAATCAACACTGTCATTAAGTCTTTTTTACACTGGTTTGAACACCACTCCTCATCTCATTTGCTAGACGTTCTTCACAAGCTAGTTTTTTACTTTTTCGGCCTGCTATTTCATGCTGGGCCGCTACCGTACAGGTAACATACAGTGGCTTTGTCAGAGCATGTTTGCTGAAAACAGTTACCTGCTGCTGGAGACGATGTTGTCGAGTGTGCTTGTTGAGAATGAACCACACAGTAAATGTGTGGTCTGCAAAGGTAGTGTTTATTGACTGTCTTTTGCATTTGTTTGTATTATTTTACTAGTGCTCGTGCTGTTGTGTATCTGCAGCTTCTTGTGTCAGGTAATGCAGCAAAAATCCCATAAAATCTTCTGCTTTCTGTTTGCTTGTCACGGTTATTCTCCTGTAAAATTTCCACTCTTATGAAAAGGTGATTTTTTTTCTCTGGCTCAGGCCCTGGAGTGCTACATAAAAGCTTGGTTTAGAAAACATCCTCCTGCCTGCCAGGTGACACAGCAGTGATGCCCACCACCCTGGGCCTGAAAGCGAGACTGAACACTGCAAAGAAATGGGGATGGACTCGTCCCCACTGGGCAGGATGACCGTAAAGTGTAAAGATGACAGTTGCAGGAGTATTTTGACCGACATCCACAGCATGAGCTTATGACTGCCTGCACATATTTGGTATAAACATGGGTATTTTATTGTGTGTGTATTTGCATGTGGCTGTCAGCTTTTCCATTGATGGCTACAGCACAGATCAGTCATTCTCTTTCTGGGAATATGACCAGCCAGTGCTAAGATATTCAAAGCATTAGGGAGCTCTTACAAGCCTGCATAATAGGATGGAGTATTCATCACCATGAATTCCAGAGAAACTCCTCTTTATCTGGCCGTGGCTGGGTGTCCAGGGCCTCACTGTTGTTTTTGTCAAGACAATAATCAGTATTAATTTAATTTAAATAAAATTCCATCTGTGATCTTTGTTCCGAATCTGCTTAGAGGGCCAACCTTAAACTGTACGATATCAAAGCTGGTTTACCCGAGAACAGACTGGGCATGACAGAAAATCTGAATCCTGGCTAGATGACACCCCTCCGCAGGCATCTTCTCATTGATATTTGCACAGCATGAAATGGTTAATGACCCACAATTCTGGCACTGATGATCATCCCAATGGTCAAATTGCTGCTGATTGAAATGCCAGTGATTTCTGAATGTTTTATCTTCGAGACACAAGTGTTAGAGAATTTTTTTTTTTATTTCAAAATGCAGGCATCTCAATTATGAGCCTAAATTGATGATAATAAACAATCCAGCCTCCTTGGTAATTTGCACAATGTAGGAACAACAATGATATATTTCAGTAACTACCCCTGTGTACTACAAGAAGATACCATGTATTTATATTAATAATTATTTACTTTTTAGTTATAATTCCCTGATGAAGGTTTTGGAACAAAGGGAGAGGAAGCCAGGAGTAAACTACACTGTAAATGAGATGGTAGATAGAGTGAATATTCAAAGGAATACTCCATTAAAAAACTGTTTTGGGTATCAAACATTCACCACCTGAAGGCTTTAAAGGTAGCTTGCATTTTTGAGTTCATTGCTGTGATCACATCTTCAACAGAAACTATTAAAATATGGTAAAATTGCTTCTGTTTGTTGCTAACATGGGTGGCTCTTTTGTATTTCATAACAAAAACTGTAAATCACAAGTCAATTTAAATTTATCTTTGACATGGCTATGAGGATTAGGATGAATTATTAAGTGTTATAACGTTGCAACATTAAACATATACAGACAGCTGAGAAATGAAAGAAAAAAACGTTATGGGAGTGGGTTTGTCCAGGCTGACAGTGCATTTACAAGGCAGGAGGGCTCACTGAAGTATAAATATAATGTCAATCATATGCTACCGGCTTCACAGTCACACATTGCAACCCAATTTTTAGAACAGGAATGAATCCGGAAGAATGGTGTTCATCTTTTCATTAGAGCTCCGGAGAGAGAGAATGTGTCTTGTGATGGCCCAACACCTAATTAAGACACTTTGTTAGTTTTCTGCTTAATTTGTCACCCATCTAATTTCTTGTAGTTGGTGTATTCCTTTAAACTTTTTAAAGGAACATTACTTAAGTTTTGGGTTTTTTTGTGCGATTTGGCGCCCCTACCGTTTCATAGTGTAATTCTGTCATAAATAAGGACAGCTGTACACGTGGATTTGTCACAATTACATAAATTATTATCAAAAACTAGCAAGTCGACAACTTCGCTAACACAGCCAAACATCAAGCAAAAATGAGCAATATTACTTACTAGTCAACGGAAAAAATGAAAGCTCGGCATCTATCTTGCAGCCTTTTATTTCATGAAGCTCTTGCCAATGCCCAGGAGCCTCTTGCTTTGCCACTCTCTTTTTCTCTTCATAGCTTCCTCCGTCAACGCCCTCTTCAGTCTCTTCGCCTCTACCATTAGCTAAAATTATGTACACAGAGGCTGTTACAGTAAGTCTGGTTATGTCACCCGCTTGCCCGGCTCTTGCACAACACTGGTGCCGCTCTCAGCTGTTATTTTAAGGTAGAAAAGTTTCTTAATGTTGCTCGGTCACTAACCACTAGCTACATATCTTGACTTGATGTTAGCAGACTTACTAGATAACACAATCGGACAACGGGAACTGTACTGGTAACCGTAAGTGGTCTTGCGTCGGTTGCTTACTAGCAAGAAAAAACCTCTGTCTGTGAAACCTCTGGCTGATTTAGCTTGAGTCGACAACTTTGCTAACACAGGCAAATATCAAGCAAGTGTAACACCACAAGACACGGCAGTTATGTATTGTAACTCCAGATTCTATGAGTACAGGCGCAGCCCTCAAAGGCTACCGCTACTGGGTTTACCGCTACTGGGTTTACCCCTACGCAACAGTGATAACCTTAGAGGGGGCGAACTAGAACAGCAATAAGTTATTTCTTACTAGTCCAACAGAAAGAGGGCCATCTCGGCTCAGAACTCACCCATACCGGACCCGAGTTTCCATGCCTGCTGCCACCAGACTGAGTAATAGCTTCATCCATCATTTAACTGTTGTGCACTGATTGTAAATAATTTGTTAATTTAGGTTTGACTTAAATTAATTTTTGTAATGTGTTTTTGTCTTATCTTCACCATGGGTCATGTGAAAAAGGCAATTTCAGTCCTCTGTGTGCATTGTACATTGTAGAATTGACAATAAAGTTGACTTGACTTTGATCCGTCTTCCATCCGTGCAGCTCTTTTAGCTCACGCCAACGAGTAAAAACCAGTCTGATGTTTAATCTTGGCTGGTCTCTTGCTCTGTCACTCTCTGTTTTTCTCTTCCTAAATTCCTCTTTCTCTTCATAGCCTTTGTCACAATATCCATACTCAGAATGCCGAGCTAGCTTCTTCCAAAGAACTTCCATTGTACATTATATACTTGTTGCTTCTCCTTATAGCTTTCTTGGTGAAGAGTTGTTTGGTGCCGTAAAGCATTACTCCTTTGTCGTGATAAATGTCCTGACCAGGTGTGGTATGTTACATGCAGTAGCGGGTGAAGTGAGCCCTGAGTGGTAAAGACAGAGACTCTATTCACCCTATTACAAGTCAGTGTATATTATAAAACGGGTTGCTCGAATTAAGCAATCTGATTGAATCATAGTAGTGGTATAATGAGCGTATACATTGGCAATGAGATCGAATTCCTTTGCACAGATCCGTATCACTCCATGACAAAGTAACATGAGAAAGTAACACCGGGGACAGTATCAGCAACAAACCCATCAACCACAGTATCACCTGGCAACAAAGTTGCCATGAATATGTAAGCAAGCAGGGACACGGCAATGATACACAAACCACTACTTCCGCAGGTCTTCAAAACGAGCGAGATAATGGCTGTTAGTGGACACAGATGCGAAGCCTCTCTCCAGAGCTATTGGCAACCAAAACTTGGGGACCGGAGAAAGTGCAGTAATATCCTTGCTGCAACACCAACATCTCCACCTCACAAAAAAAGTAAGCCAAGTTGAAGTTACCAAAATCAATCTACTCACGATGGACAGTTTTTTAGTAGCTGCACAATAAACACCAACGTGCAAATAAAATTCTAAAACGGGTATCTTAAATCAAGCAATCTGATTGGTTCATAGTGATATAATGAGCGTATATAACAGGTATGACGTTGAATTCCTTTGCACAGATCTGTATCACTCTGCAACAAACAGGGTTTGAGTTATAATCTGAGTTTCGTGAGGGTCTCACACCCCATTTACACCTGGTATAAAAATGCGTTCTGATACAGATCGGGTTTAAGTTTCAATAGCCTGTTCAAAAGACTATTGCTCAAGGAGATATGCAATTCCGCCCTTTATGGTAGGTATAATATTAAAGTGTTATTTTACGCATTGCTTGCATATTATAAGTTACCAAAGTCAATCTACTGACGCTGGACAGTTTTTAGTGGCTGCACAATAAACAGCAACGTGCATAAATGAATAGTTGTAATAATTCTAGCCTTTGATGTATGTTTAGCAACCATCATAGCTGACCGGCAGCTGGATGTAACTATGTTTTATAAGAGCAATAGCTCACTTCAGTCCATGATATACGCTTATTATGTCACAGTTTAGGGGGTTGTCTGTCCTCAGCTATTGCTTAAAAAATCAACCAATGATCAATATGTGCGTCTGTGTGTTGTTCTTCAATAAAGGAATATTTACCGAGGAGAATCATCAAAACCACCATCTCAAGTGTGATTCAAAGCTATGGTTCAGAAAGGAGTGTGTATGTGTTTATGAGTGTGTCAGGGGATCTGTGTAAAATGTTCTGTGCTATTAATGTGCTAATGGCGACATTGATGGAATGCTCACATGGCATTGATATTGATCCTCTAAGCTCTGTAACCCACTTATGATGAATGAGTCAGTGGCTGTTGGATGGCCTATCTTTCTACCGTTTGCCACCGGAAGACCTATCTGCATGCAATTAGCATGTTGATGGCATTGCAGTGCACTTGATGTGGCTGCTGTGTACGCTCCGATGGAATGACAGAGTGAGAGAGAAGGAGCAGACTCTACCCTGCATTATTCAACAGGATGATCGTGGATGCTCGCAGGGGAGCTGGTGTGAGCCTGGCAATGTCTAGCTGATGGGATGCTGCAGCAGCGCACAACACTTCTTTTCAGCCCTAGTGTGCCATGAGAAGTATAAGCATGTAGAAGTAAATGAGGCAGCACCCACACCTTTGTACGGTGCCCGAGGCAATTTTCAGGACTCCATACTTATCTACTGTGGTGATACATTTACATGAGATAGCATCTGTCAACCTGATGCACTGCTGTAGATCCTACTGATAACATGGCTAATGAGAATATAAGTAAGCAGCCATAATTCAGGTGGCTGACTGCTCTTAAAATTGACAGCTAAGACTGATTTACTGTCAGTACTCAGTTGCAAACGGAACCACTCAAGGGTTAAAGCTGTGCAGACCATGTCATATAAACATTGAGTCTAATGAGTCACTTAAAGGGTCAAGTGATCCACATGTCAGATGTTATTTTTCACTCACCTCTTGTGTTATCAAGCAATGCAGATAATTTGCTTTCTATGTGCTGAAGTCTTGAGATAATCATGTCTGAGATTTCTTCTGCCAACCTGATACTGGTGGTGAATTTAAATTTGTTTGTGTTCAAAGCTTACATTTAATAGCAACCCATCCAAACAGAAATAATTTCCCGATTCTTCCAGACCTCCTTTGTAAACCATTTTAATGGAACTACTTTCAACCAAAGAAATGGTCCCCATTGAAAGGTCTGTGGAATAGCCAGACTAACAGGGACATTATCAAATGTAATTTTTAGCCATGCTACTTTTGCACCTACTAACCTACTGACTTTGGAGATCCCCTGACTTTTAATCTACATGTTGATATTATTTTATTTTTTTTGAAATTGACTATTGTACAGATTGCCATGACGTTTGATATTCACAGTGCCCAGAGAATGACTTTTCATCTAACTCCACCAGCAGATCAAATAACAAATCGAGGTGTGTTAGGTGACCCTCGTGTGCCACATAAACCTTTTGAATAATTCATCATACACTTTTGAAAATGTATAAGATGCATTAGTTCACTTAGTAGTTGCCAAGTTGGCCACAACAAGAGGAAGAGAGAGAGATACAGTGTGAGTGAGAGAGAATGAGGCATCATGTAAAGAGAGTACAGAAATAAACTAAGAGAGCAGCAAAGAGTGCAAAGTCAAGGCTATTATTGAATTTGATTATCTCCCATCCGGGCTGGCTGTAAAGATGCATTGTCACTAACTTTCTATCGAACATCCCAACTGATACACAGAGAGCAGCAAGGAAGGCTGGAGAAAATGTCAACGCTGCAAGTGTGAGTGTTTGTGTAGGGCAGAGATTGTGTGTGTGGATGATGTGGATCTGTAGACTAGATGAAGAGGAAGTTTCCCATTGAGAAATTGCCTCCTCTTTTTTTGTTCTTTCCATTTTTCTACATGCCCAGACAAGCATCAATACTGTATAACGAGGAATCAAGACTTTCTCCATGCAGCGTCTTTAATCAAAGGGGAAGAAAAAAGGGGCAGTTTCACTACATGACTGTAATCAATGGACGCACAGCCCTTAATGAGCTGCAGGCAGACAGGCACTCGGAAGTGCACATACACACACAAAGCTTCTCCAAAAACACACATACATATACATACACACACACACACACACACCAAGCCTAATTTGCATGTAAATCAGGAGCAAAGATGAGATGCAACACAGGAATAAGCTGCTCTCTCAGATGATAGCCTTGGTCTGAATGGTCTCACATAATTACAAGATGTATGTTGAATTTGTATGACACAAAGGAAAATGTGGCAGAGACAGAGGAAACACCATGGAATTACATACAACATGTCTAGTTTCACACATGCTCTGTTACTCACTTCTCCATGCAGCTGTAGCCAATCGCATATTTTGTGTACATTGTTCAAAACATAACGAGATGAAGAGGGACATACTATGTTGGCATTCACAAAGTCAAGCATATTAGCAGCATTATTGTATTATGTAAAAGCCTTGTGTATGATGGCATCCCAACTTGAAATACTATCCAAATCCCAGCTGCATTTACATGCAGTGGTTCATTTCAAAGGACTTGTAAAACACTCAATTGTAATTACAATTTGTTAACTGAGCCTTTTGTGTCCGTTCCAAACTGAAGAAATGAATGGCAGGAGTAAAATCCCATCAAAGCCAGACTGCAGCAATGCAAAAACTAAATATTTGTCTTACACACAGAATAATGCAGACTCTCATTCACTTGCGAGATAACATCCCCAAACCGCTATGAAAACAATCATACCTTAAGTGCCAACGGATGTTCAACAAAAACTCATACGACCTACTTATAGACACAGCAGAAGAAAGATGCTGTTTACCAGAACCCAAAACTTTCTTTATTTTAATAATGTCCTTTTTATGCTACTTTAGATAATACTTATTTATTTTAAATTGCTGTACATTTTACTAAATTACATTTATTGACAGCTGTGGTTACTCATGTGGTTATTTTGAAGATACTGATAGCTGAGTAGCAGTGCTGCCTGCCACATTGTCACTTTTAATGCTACCACTGGGAGACCCCAAAATCTGTCATCAGCAAAATGTATCTAAACATTAGAATCAGAAAATAATACTTCTGTGCTGAAATTCTCAATAAATAACTTTAGTTTGTAATTGAATATGTTTACATTGTGGAATTTGCCTGGCAACTTCACGGTAACAAGACTCCAGGAAGTCACTGTGTCCCACCAATAAATAGTTTGGGACCCCTGTAAAACCACAACATGCCGTTTTTCCAGTTTGGGGATTAAACAAACAAGGTATAACTTAATAAGTGAGGGTTAGAGATGCTTGGTGAGGGGATTTTTTTACCTTCAGACAGAGTTGTTAAGTTAAGCTAATGGGCTGCTTTCATATTAAGTGGACTGATATGATAGTGGTCATCTAACTCTTGAAAAAGAAAGCAAATCAGCCTTTAAATCTGTCTATTCCCTCCAGAGCGACTCATAGAAGTGTTTCAGCAGGACGACATCATTTGTCTGTGCCTTCCAATACCATTACAAGTCTAATGTTTCGATGATACATCCATCTGCCCTGACCCTCCTCCCTACATGGACTATGCCACCTTGCTTCCTCCTTTGCCTTAGCAGGAAGAAGAGATACTATTTAAAGGGATAGTAATGCTAATGCTAATAATAGTATGCTAGCTCTCCATTTTGTGTGTGCTCTGAGGAAAAAATCTGGTTTTCCTGCACAGCCCTGGCTCTGTACGGAGAAAGTCATGTGTACCTTGCCACACAACACTGTTCAAGCCAATCTGCAACATTTAGTGCTTGTGCACAGGAGTGATGCGGGTAGTGGGAGAGTTCTATACACCCCATGCACTGAGAAGAAGGAGAGATTGCCAAGAAACAACCAAAGAAGAAAAGGTCTGAAGAGTATAAACTGAGAAGGAAGATATATGAACAGTTAAGTTTAAGTGTTGTAAAATTTAAAGTTGGTACTCAGTACACTAATGTTATGCTAGATTTGTTGTATTGTCATCGATTGTGAAGGTTGTCCATTTGTACAAGAGATTACATTCCAGTCTGCTTTAAATCTGTCCTGTATTGATTGACCAATAGTTTCCCATTTAATGAGATTGTGTGGGATTTTTCCAAGATCATTAACAACAAGTCTAATGATTTATTTAACTGAAAACACACACATGCAGGCAGGGAAATGGCGCTGTTGTTAAACAATGTCATGGTATCAAATTTTTCTTCTCTTCTGCACATAGTTAGCAGTAGTTAATGATATTAGCTTAAACTTTGCTGATGTTTTCAGATATTCAAATTAAGGCAGATTGGCAAATTAATCTTTAACCTAAAAACTTTTCTGTTTTCCGTTTTCATGTAAGAGAAAGAGACAGGCTCATTTGCAGGTGTGGTACATGGATAGGAATAATGCTTCTCTTCTCTTTATGGGAGCACCGCACTGACAGCTTACCAACTAATCATGCCAGAGGGAAATCTAGCTGTTCCAATATGCAAATAGTCTCAATGCGACACATGAAAACTCTGCTCAGCATAGCAATTACATTGATCTTCTGCTGATGACTTTCCTGTGTGGAGAGGTTTTATGAAAAAAATTATTTATATGAACCCAAACAACAGGGTATTGAGCTCTTGTGCTTTTTACCACAATGCATTTACTGAGTAAAATAATTAAAACCTTAGTTTTATTGCATTTCAAAACCTGGATAACACAGTGATTTTTTTGAAATGTTTATAATATTCAGCCATGGTTTGTTATCTCGAGATCACAAGATAATTATCTCGTTATCACGGGAAAACAGAATAAAAAAATATTTGAATGGATGGCTGCTTAGGGCTTCCGTACGTCATAACCTTTGTGTAAATATAGCATTAACACTGGTTTGTGCGGTTCTTTGTAAGCTTCAACATATTTGAGCAAATACAAAGATGTTTTTTCCAGAGAAAGAGATTGATCAGTGATTGCAGCCCTAAATGTATTTGTAAAAGAAAAAACAATGAAAGAAGCAGAAACATCTTTGGCATGTCTCTTCAGCGTCTTTAATTTCTGTGTGTGAACACTCCAATAGGATACCATAGCTAGATGAAAGTGGCTGAAATGAACACACTACTATGCATATTTTCTGCCTAGGCTGTGCGTAATCACATGAGCATATGTCATGTCACATTATCATTGAAATCTTTTGTGAGTAAGCATGTAAATGTAGCCAGTGAAAATATTTCAAATGCAAAATGTGGAGTTACAATAGTGCTAAGGTATACTGTACTGTATATTCCTGACACATTTTTTTTTAAGAAAAGTTTTGAAGGAGAGTACAGGCTTTTTATATGGAGCATTTTAATGTCAACCTCCATTATGCGCAGCCAACCTTAAAAGATCGATGGGAATGTAGAGAATGGGTGAGAAATAGCGTTTGGCCAGCAGCCTGATCACCTGAGAGACGGCAGACAACGAGAGAGCAATGGACGGATCAAAGGAACAGTGTGGAGGATCGAGCGTGGAATAGATTGTCAGGTAAACCCCCTTATTTACACAGATAGCCTTGAGAGCCAAACTTGTAAAGCATTGTACCAGACAGGTATCAATCCTCTGCTAAATGTGTCTGGGTTCAAGTACAGCAACGTGGATATTTTGACAGGCTTCTGTGGATTACAAGACAGGTGCTGCAGTAAACAGAACTCCCCATTGCTAATGTTCAAACACAAAGGCATGAAAAGCAGTATGGCTGAGGATCGATGGTTAAAGGAATACTTTACTGAAAATCACCCATTGTAGGCTTGAGGGGTGGCTCCAAAAAGTGTGGAGCTTGCTCTTTCATCGAGGACGGCAGCTATTCCGCCTGGGTTTACAGCAGTTACAGGTTACAGAGAAACTTCTCAAAACACTACTGGAACAGAATCCAATTCTGTTGATCAGTATATTCGGTATTCCCCAAAATACCATAACTTAACTAACAAATAGCCTAATTTTTAATTGCCTCATCAACTGCGTTCCTAAATAATAGTGATATAAATTAATAATAGTGTGAAGTAGTCACAGTATGGCCTCCTAATACCTTAGTTTGTACTGGAAGTAACACATTTAGTGATTCATTAGCCTAGTTTGGGACTGCCTGATCCTATTTTGTGGGAGTTGGTCCCAGGTGCATCCTGTTTAAAAGTGTAGGGAAATCGCTGTGAGCTGCGCTTTATTGGAGGTGGGAAAGTTTCGCCTGTGTTGCTTAATCCCATACTCATTTTAGACGCCTTTTTTCCTGTGTCCTCCCAAGAAGGACAGCATCAATCGTTTCAGCAAGTGCCCCAAAACGACATATGTTTACATCCATAAGCTCCAGCAATCACAGTTATTATCACAGGCGCAAGGAGGAAGCTGGGCAACATTTTCATCTAGTGATTATGTAACAAAACATCAGACTTCAGCACAGAAGACAGATTTTTTTTTCCTGTTTCCAGTTGACAGTCAAAGGTTTTTTTGTAAGCATGACAAGTTCCCCTAACCTCATTTTGAACCAAACTATGTTTCCCTAACCTTAACAATATACTTACTTTACTAAAACAGTTATCCTTCCTTGAACCTAACCAAGTCATTTTTGTGCCTAAACCCAACCAAACCTTTAACATAGCATTGTGACATCATCAAACTTTATTTTTTTAACTCCCGTTGATTGATGTTTAGATACATTTTAACATGTTTTTCTTTATTCTGACGCTGTGCTGCTATTGTAATCCATTCTAACTATTGCACAGTTGTTGTCCTCCATGAAAGAGCAAGTTTCAAACTTTTAGAGCCCTACAGGGGGTCAGTTTATAATATTCAAAAAGATTTTGGTTGGAGTGTTCCTTAAAGCACAACATGGTGCTCTGGTATTTGTAAGTTAAGATAAGCAATGGACAGTCAGTCAGAAACCAAAAGAATTAGAAGAAACAGAAAGAAAAAGGGAATTATTTCTGCTGTCTTGTTAAATGTCTAAATGAATGAACCAACAGCTTGTTCTAGAAGCCACACTGTATTTGCATCTTCCTTCATCCCTGTCACCATTAAGCATGCAGTTTAATAGCACATAACACAATACTGGAGTCCTGTCATTTATTCCGCATTTAAAAGCCCTTCAACCAATTTCCTCACACAGATGGTACTGCAAATGCGATCAGGGATATCAGCAGAATTGTCTCTTTCACTCTGCAGCCATTTGTAACCCATATCAGCAATTTTCTTGGCAAACAGAAAATATCCAACCAAAGCAGGGGCTTATTGCATCCTCTTAAAATTCAATAGCTGGTATGAAATTGAATATTCTTGGGAGTCGGATGAACACTTCAGTGTAGAGCTGACGAGTACATTCACTAGCTTTTATGTTTGGTGACTTGAATTACCACTTGTAGAGTGAGAAAATAAATCATTAGCATATTAGTACGAGTGGAAATAAAATATTTATGTGACTTGGAAAGGGCTGTGTAGGTAAATGTGACGCACATTCGGATTACAGCAATTAAAAATGAAGGCATAATTATTCAGCTCATATCTTTTTTTTCTGCCACCTGCATGCTCAGGCGGCCATTTGTCAGCTAGCCGCTGGAAACATTTCCCTGCGGATTTCACATCGCTTATTTCCCAATAACCACACAGAGGCTTTACAAAATGAACCATTGATCACAGAGGCGGAAGAGAGACTAGTATAGATCAGGCTGCTAATTTGAATATGAATGAAGTGTCAGATCAATGAGTGACCCTGCTGCATGCCTTCACACACGAGTCAATGAAACAAATGTGTGTGTTGGTGTGTGCATTTAAATAAGCACAAAGCAGAGAGGTGACAATGTGAGATCTGCAGCGTTGAATGATTCACCTTTGCTTTACAGACATTATGAACACAAACATACAACCACAAACTCTCCTTTCACATCTACTCCATGTCAGGTGTGGGGGGGAAGGGGACAGTATTTCCTTCATCTCCTCTGCTTCTCTTATCTTCCCTCCTAATGCTGCACATCCTGACAACATGCCACAAATATATATGTATAACTCTGAGCATTGGTGAAATGTTAGTTTCTTATTTAAGTCACAAGATCATGGCTGTGTGTTTGTAAGTGTTTGTAAAACAAACTAATGGCTTGAATTTTGACATGTTTAGATAGGTTCTGCTGTTAGAGCACTGCTACTGGCAAGTTTTTCAAATTGGAGCATAAGAACTAATAACACATAACTATTTTTCATTTGCTATGTGGATGGTTATAATGTTATTATGTTTTAGCACTCTAACTAATGACTATCAGTAACTGATTTTAGTTTTGGATATATTGATTGTATAATACATAATTGTTCAAAAAATAGTGGAAAATCACATTTTCCAAGAGCCCAAGGTGACGTCTTCAACGGCTGTTAAGATATTGAATTTACAAATATTTAAACATTTTAGAACCTCACATTTTAGAATCTGGAAAAAGCAAATGTTTTGCATTTTTCCTTGTTAAATCACTGAAAATCAATCAATTATCAAAATCATTGTGCATGTTTAAGCACTCTTCTGTGTCACTCCACTTCACACAGACATCATTTAACCCATCAGATAATCAGGGCTTTTACCAATGAATATTATTTTCTATATCTGTCTGTCCTTCTTAAATTACATTTTGTTTATATGGATATTCATGCCAATCACTGTAATAACGCTATGATAACTAATAACAATGTAATAACGCTGTAATAACGCTGTAATAACGCTATGATAACTAATAACAATGTAATAACACTGTAATAACACTGTAATAACACTGTAATAACACTGTAATAACACTATGATAACTAATAACACTGTAATAACACTGTAATAACGCTGTAATAACGCTATGATAACTAATAACACTGTAATAACACTGTAATAACACTGTAATAACGCTATGATAACTAATAACAATGTAATAACACTGTAATAACGCTATAATAACGCTGTAATAACGCTATGATAACTAATAACACTGTAATAACGCTGTAATAACGCTATGATAACTAATAACAATGTAATAACACTGTAATAACGCTATAATAACGCTGTAATAACGCTATGATAACTAATAACACTGTAATAACGCTATGATAACTAATAACAATGTAATAACACTGTAATAACGCTATAATAACGCTGTAATAACGCTATGATAACTAATAACACTGTAATAACGCTGTAATAATGCTGTAATAATGCTATGATAACTAAAAACAATGTAATAACGCTGTAATAACACTGTAATAACGCTATGATAACTAATAACAATGTAATAACACTGTAACAACGCTGTAATAACGCTATGATAACTAATAATAACAATGTAATAACACTGTAATAACGCTATGATAACGCTATGATAACTAATAACACTGTAATAACACTGTAATAACACTGTAATATCGCTATGATAACTAATAACACTGTAATAACACTGTAATAACGCTGTAATAATGCTATGATAACTAATAACAATGTAATAACACTGTAATAACGCTGTAATAACGCTATGATAACTAATAACAATGTAATAACACTGTAATAACGCTGTAATAACGCTATGATAACTAATAACAATGTAATAACACTGTAATAACGCTGTAATAACGCCATGATAACTAATAACAATGTAATAACACTGTAATAACGCTGTAATAACGCTTTCATCATTTATCATCTCAGGGGCTGGAGTCTTCCCCATCATCATCATGAAAAACAGGATTCCTGCCTGGTCAAATTGCCAGTTAAACACTGAGTGAATCACTGCACTGAGTATGTTAACTAATTGAGGAAAACTTGCATGCAGCAACCATTTAAACAGAAAATATTTAGCCTCACTAAAATAACTGTAACAGCAGACAAACAAAACGGACTGAAAAACAATCCCACAACCAATTGTGACAAATAAGAAAAAAGATTAACAAATAACACCCAATCTGGACCACTTATTTACGTTAACCTTGGGGCTTTAAACAAGTTTATAAGGAAAAAGGTGGATCTAAATGAGCTTAGACTCTATGATTGATTTTTATTCTTTGGGACTGACATCAAAGTTCAATATTTTAGACTTATTTGGAGGTGTAGGAATCCAAAACAGAATGCCAATGTGTAGATATATTTTAGTAAGAGCCTATGTAAACTAAAACTTTCATGCATAACCATAAATAAAGTTTCTCCAGCCCTTTGTAGCATCAGTAAAGTTTAATCCAATTCACTTTTCCAACCGTGAACAAAACAGAACATGAGTTCAGTCCTTCTCCATCATAGATCACTGTCCTAGTGTGAAATTGCCTAAAATATTAGAAGCATTTCTTTGTGAGAAAATGTCATGTTGAATTTGTTCTCTCTTGCTAAAAAAAAATCTTGTAACTGTATTTCAGCAGCTGAATGAAAATGTATTAACATGTCAATACTTGTTTCATTCCTAGAAATGACATTTTATGCAATGCTTGCCAGATAAAGGAAGAAATGTCTGGTTTAAGTTTTTGTCTAAGGTAGGAAGTGGAGTTTGTGAGGCTTCTTCACATAATTCAACATTAAAGTCATAGCAAAGAAGGGACGGAGATAACCACAAACGTATTTCTGCTGCAAAAGCTTTCTGTGCTGCAACGATTTGTGATGCAATTTTCTCTGCATCTTTACCTCACCCCGTCTCCCTGTCTCTTGATCTGTCTATTAGAAATCCATATAGCATACCTATACATTCACTCTGTTGATGGCATGAGATGCCGTTAGGACCCATTCAACTGAACAAGAATGTAGTCATCTTAAAGCAGTTCCCAGGATCAGTTGTTTTCTGACCTCCTCAGTGCCATTCTCCTTTGTGAAATGTAATTGCGTGAAAGAGCACTGACTCATCTCCACCACCAGATGATATTACCTTGTCTGCATCACACACTGACATGTTCAACCCACCCCGCTAGCACAGGCCGAGGAAGTGACAGTGGAGTGTTTCACTGACTGAGCCCCATAGAAGTATACACTGCAGAATTCTCTTTAGTCTATATTGACTTTGTCTTTACAGCTGTCATAAACTAATTTCATGCTTCACATGGCTCTTTTTCTCGAGCAGGCTCCTGCTTGTGGATAAAACGCTGAGGAAATATAGCAAGGAAACAGACTGTCTGATCGTCTGATGCTGCTGAACCATAGATTTTCCAATATAGTGTCATCAAGCTGTATTAAGGGATCCTGTTGTGGTGTCTTTACATGGTTACGCCTTGCAAGATAAATGTGCACTGCTGAACTAGAATAACCGAGACAAAAGTCTGCCTGATAGATTGTAACAAGTGTAGCAAGTGATGTGAGCTGGAAAAAAGATTATTTAAGATGTGCTTAAATAACTTATGCACAAAAATAATGATTTATATAGTACAAAATGAAGGTTAGAAAAAGCCTCACAATTAAAAATAATCAATCACAAAACATGAACTAGTAAGAACAGTAATAACATGACAAAAAAAGAAAACAGAGGTGTTTACACTGTGAGTCAATTGAATGATCTAACAGTAACTAAACACAGATACTACTGAAGCCAAGACTTCTATTTGTCCAAAATAAGAATTATAAACAGGCATAGTCCAACTCTTGACTGCTAGTCAGTTCATAACTAATTGGCATTCTCAAGGCAAAACCATCTGTCTTACACATCGGTCCATAGCAGTTTTTCCCAAAGTCAGTGCTGCAAGGATTAGTAAAGGTTTAGTATGAATTGGAACATCCCGATCATTCATCAACTGGCTATGGCAGTTAATTAGGCTGCTTGTTTGTGCAATTTAAAAATGGTGGGAATACTGAGAGATGCCGGTGGATAACACGAGTAATCAGTAACAAATAGGGGTGTGATGAGACACCTGGCTCATGAGACAAGACACGCTATTTGGTTCACAAGATCGAGTTGAGATTTTAACACTATTTTTAAGAAATCTAATTGCTGAATTATGTGAAAATTTTGAGCAGTGAACAGTTAATTTCCTGCATTCTGGGGAATTTTTCTGCACCAACTTATGATGGAAATGTTTTGATTTATTTAAAGGGAAACACAAAATTCAGGTGGCAGGTGACATTTCAAAATATTAAAATATAACAGAATATAATGCAGTGCAGCTCTCAAGCCTTGTGTGTTGCTAAGATATGTTTCTCCTGTAGATCAACTTTTCTCATGTAATATCTTCCCTGCTGAGTCAGCACGCATTCAGCTGGTATTTAGCCTCCTCTCCTCTTTTGGGTCTTTCCACCTCAATGATAAATTAATTCATTTTAATTCAGTTATAAACTCCTGGAAGGTTTTCTATTCTTGTTCAAAACTTTCTGCACATTCAGAATCTGTCCGTCATATCTGTTCTCTGACAAAAAGTCGTAATATTAAAAGACTACCGTCATCATTTAATGAGAATTAACAATATTTTGGAAGTCTACCTGCCCTATACTCTGCTGTGTATGATGTTATTGCTCCGCTGGTATTACCTATATCCCCTTCAGACCATTTGGAAAACAAAACAAACTGAAAACACTTGTTATCAGGCAGAAATGTCACCACAAATCCACTCGCGTTAACTTCAGCAGCTCTGACAAAGTGCAGCTCACAGACCCAAACAGAGCAAGTTTGCGCCTCAGTTTTTAGATGTTTATATTTCCAAACTCTACCAGCTACATTACCACTCTGTCGTAAGCTGGCTGCAACTCACAGTAGTGGGTTCACTTGAATACTATTACGGCGTACGCTGGTGTCACATCAGCTGGGTGGAGTTGATTTGCTCTGCAAGTGGTTGTTTTCTCTTGTTTCTCCTTGTTTCAATATCTGAGAAAATTGATGTATGGCGTGAGAGCGTGTAATGTAAAATGTTGTAGTGTTTAACCAGCTTTTAACCTGACGAGTGGCAGGAGGTCTCATCACAATCCTACTAACAAATGTCCAAGTATTTGCTGCAGTACTGGTGCTCAAAATCCAACAACACTACCCAACAACACCAGTTGTTTACTCTGTCCAGAAACAGTAGGCCAAAATTTATATTACAATTATCTCCAGGAATATAAATACAAATGGCGACAAGTGGTGACAGCTGTGGCATATATGATCCATGTAGTCACAGCACTGTATCTGCATGTTAGAGCTTACCAACAATCTTGCCAAACAGTAGCATGGTTTCCAACACTGTATTTTGCTTTAGAGATGATTAAAACCAAATTTTTAAAAAGAATTTTTTTACAATGTTTTTTATTACAGCAGTTAATCATTCACACAGAGGTTCTAGCTGTCAGGGGGCTTCTCACTTCATGGGATATGCAGCTAAATGAAGTGGTTTAAATTACCCCACTTCCTACTAAAAGACATTTAACACATCAGTTGTGGCACCGAACCAAAAACTAGAGGAACACGGCCACAAGCCTCATTTAAAGGAAGAAACTAAACTGAAATTGACTGTGAAGCCGTTGGGACCCATTAAGAGTAGTTTTGTTTTCAAAGGCATTTCCAAGTTAGTGAGGTGATTACTAGCTTAATGTCACATTTGATTCTAAATGGGTTGATTAAGAAGGAAATCTCCTGCTGATCTGCTCAGACTCACTGCTTTTTCTGTTGGACGCATTAGCGCGCAAAGTGGCTACATAGGGAGTTGCAGCCTCTGTATAAATAATTTAACACTTTCTGTTCATGTGCTTGTGGATGTATTATTTATTAATTTAAAGGATTTTCTAATTAAGTACCACAAAATGACTGCGTGCCGTCTCTTCAGCTAAACGTTTATACAAGATGCTGATCATAACTGGCCATAGCAAATTAATGTCAGAAAAAAACAGTTTTCTTATTTTTGTTGCAACAAACTCTCGGTGTCCTCTTATATGCACAGAGCAGCAAGTAGCCCACTGTCAAACTGTGGAGGCAAAGAGACAAAAGAAACACTGCTGCTGATTCTGAGGACATGCAGATGAGTAAGACATCTACAGTATTGAAAACATAAATCATTATTGTTGAATAAAATAATTAGTCACCAGCAGCTGACCTTGACAAAGGTTTAAATGTTCTTAATAATATTTTCCATCCTGCTGTAATATTATTTCTACAAGTTTCAGATTTAACTACAGAAAATGTACTACATGTCAGTTGTTTATTCTAAACTTTCACAAGCATACCGTGTATCTTTACTTGATGATTTTCATTTTATATGTTTGTAATATTATCTTTAGACTGCACTATGTTTCAAAAGGAAAACTTTGCGCTTTTTACCATATTCTACTATATTTAACTATATTTAATAAAACTATTTGTATTGTAGATTGTTTTATTGTAGATTTTCATCTGTCTCCTTTTCAAAACTGATGGTTTTATGACTTGTCTGTTCTATTTTTTTTCTGCTTTCTTTGTGAAGCACTTGAAATTTGCTCTATAATAATAATAATAATAATAACTAGAACTGCAAGCAGTTATAAGTGGGGTCCAAGCCCCCTGGCACCAGCCGCCCCCCTCGGCTTGGACCCCTAATAATAATATAAGAAGTAATGTTATTAGCGAGCACTGCTTATGTATTATTGTAAAGCACCTTGTAACTTTGTCTGTGGAAAGTGAATACATTTTATTTACTTCGTTTTTACTTAGTCGTAGTAGTAGTAGTATTAGTAATAGTAGTAGTAATAGTATTGTAATGTTAAATAAGTAACAAAATTATTCTGTTGTTACGTATAAGGAGTATTAAGTTGTATTATATTTGTAGTACCTGCCGGTCTTGAATTGTGTGTGCCAGGCACAGGCACATCTTCAGGCGTAGATATACACTCTAAAACTCTAATATGAAACTCTAATTAGCTGTTTTACTGTACAATTTCAAAACAGCATTGAATAAAAAAACACACACCAAGAGTTTTAACCAAAGGCTGACAGAGCAGAGTAGCAACCGTCAACAGATATACAGCTCTTCTCAAGCCTCTTTCAAAGGTATTGCCGTCCAGTTATCCCCGTCTGCTAACTCCCTTCTGGCTAGCCAGCTTGCCAAGGCCAACTATTAGCGGCAACCCCTGGTCTGAATATGGCGGTGTTATGGACTGACCGCTGCAGGGCTGAGAGGTGGGAGGTCAAGGCTGGAGCAGAAGGGACTCGGATAAGGGAGATAAGAAGCCCTGCGGATACATACTACATGAAATGTTTATACCTCTGGCAGCCTGGAGTGATAGAAAGAGGTGGAATGAGGAAGTAGCATGGGGATATGAACCGGTTAGGAAGGAGGAGGCGGCAAATGGAGAGAGAGAAAGGCCAAGGTCAACAGTCTTCAAGGCAACAAAGACAGGTATGCAGTTGCTACAGTTTCATGTGTAAACAGACACAGGGTTGCCAGTAAATTGTCCAAAAAACACAAACAAATATGAAAATAAGTCTGCACCTCAGCCTTTTATGCCTTCAAGACAAAAAAAGACATGTGAAACTAGACTTAATGGTCCAATGTGCAAACCAGTGCTTTTAAATGCTTTAGCTCATTGACTACAATTCTGAAAACCAAAAAATGTTTATACATAAATGTATAATGTACTTTATTCATCCATTAGGTTCTGTGCAATACAAAAATCAATCATCAGAATGGTGAAACTTGCTTGAGTTCTGCAATCAATCACACTATACATTTTTGTCAAAGTTATATTATTTTGAGATAATGCTGCGCAGACTTTGCAATTCATTGCTGTCCTATGAAAACGCAAAAGCTTTGTATGCATTGGAATAAACACCTGTGTTTCAACCACAAATGCCTGGAAATACAGAAATGTGTATAAAATGCAAATTTGTATGTCTTTATTTCTAATTTATTTATCTAGATCAGTACTTGAAGTGGGCCAGCACTTCTACATTTTACTTTTTGGCGTACCGGGACTTTTTTCTTGCGTTCTTGCACTTATTACAGGCTGCCGGTACTCTTCTCTGCCTTCCCCATATCAGGTTCTCTGGGCAGTATGTGACGCTCACCTGTTCCTGTTCTCGCCTGCCTGCTTATCTCTGTCAGAGACAGAGGAGGGAGAAACTCGGGGGTGCGTTTTATACAGCCCTGTGCATAAAGTAGCTCGTCAATCTCACTTTTTGGGAACCGTCCAATCACAGCCTGGGTGGGGCGGGACATAAAAAAAAAGTTGACAACCATAGGTATCATTTACATTGGGGACACTGGGGACATTTCAGAATCAGAATGGAAATAGCTTGCAATGAGTATTGTTAATTAACAAATGAAAATGCTTTAGAATGGTTTGCACAATAGGAAAACATGCAATGCCATTTCAATATATAAGAAACAAATGTGCAAAGTCTATAAAAAAGTAACATAAGCTAAAAAAAAAAACAACAAGCTACCGATAACTGCATTAAATTCCATTATATTTTTTTATAATTTGATTTGTCACCTGCCATTTTGTGTTTACCTTCATATAAGTTCAGACATTTCCACTATAAATTGGTGCAGAAAATTACTCCATAATGCAATAAATTAGGAGTTCAGTGACTAACCACCAAGTACAGCATTTTTCTTGCACAATAATTAAATTAATTTAAAAAAAACACACAACAATGAAACAGCTATTTTGTCCAAATAAAATTAATATTGATACACACTGCAAGCATGTGAATGGAGAGAACTGGCACCTATTTTTTTCCACTGACGCAAATGGCATCTAGAATACTTCCATTTGAGACGATGATGCAGTCATAAAAACACTGAATTCTGTGCATTAAGGGGTTCAGCTTAGTGCAAATGCATTTTGTGATTGGTCAGCTGGCTCTTAAAAAATTTAATGAGCTTAACATAAAAATGACCACATTTGAAGATTGTACTGGAGGTACAGGTAAAACATTGGTAAAATAGGAGTATATAATAGAGTCCACAATGATTTTAATGCTATATGGAAACCAATGGCTGCACAAAACAATAGGAAAAATACATTTTAAAAAATTGATTAGCTTGCATTTGAAAATAGTCAATATTCAGAATTTTCTTTATAATCCATGTTAAATTTTAAAAAAAACATTTATTGTGATTTTATGTCCCAACTGATTAATGTGCAGGCTACTTTTCTCCTTCAGCAACACTTTTGATCCAGTTGGCCATCATATTGATCCTCCTACATAAAACCTCACAGACAGAAACATTCAGCACATTTTAAATTCTTCACTGAGAGGAGCTGAGAATAATACTGAAATATTAAACTCAAAGAGAAGTAAGGTTACTTTTGTCAGTAGCATGCTTCATACTGCCAACATCAAACCTTTATCTTCCATAGCCAAAGGGCAGACTCTGAAAACAATATTAAGCTCTGAGGGCCATTCAGATGTTTCCCATATCTCAAAGTTGATACTTGACTGGAAGGTTTGCTCTGTTTTGATGTTCACAATGTTTGGGTGAAAAGTTTGCACACAGTAAACTAAGTGCAGTCGTCTGCCCCTCGTGTTCTTGTCTTGTTTTACTTCCTGTATGCTTAGCAATTAACCCACATAAATATTAGAGGTACCATTTACACTCCCTATGGCACAATACGAAATAACAGTCATAAATATTAGAAAGTGCTCATGTCATGAGAAAAGTGGTAAGATTTGTGCAAAAGCAATCGGTTCCAACCCAAACAGAGAGCAGAAACAGCCCCGCAAACATCTGCAAATAACCCCCCTTCACATTTGCTTACTTCTATCCTGTTGAAGGATCTATCAGCCTTGAAACTACAATAGACTTTTATGTTTCAGAGCAGAGATATTAACTTGTCATTGTATAAAAAACACAGTTGTCAGCAATATCATTAATAATGGCTCTCTTCTGTCCCAGTAAGCCATATCAGTGTGACAGTGAACCAGTATGCACAATACAAGGACCCTGAAATTTTGACATGTCAAAAGGTCTTGTAGTCTTCCATGAAAAAGGTGTAAGGTCTTTTCATAGATGTTTTGCATTTGAGCTAACTACTGGAGTGTCAATACATGGACCCAAGTGTGAGTGTTATGTCTCAAGTGGCTACCAAAACTTGTGGTAAGTGAGGTCATGTTAAGAGATGTGATGAACTCTCCATAATGGATGCGTAAAAAGGGGTATTAGTGGGCCTTGTGTATTAGACATATCGTAGTAGATTCAGGTACGTGTGCCTCACAGCAGACAATAGGCAACACACCATTATTGGCCTAATTAAATAACATGGGACATTGCAGAGCTCATTTAGACATAACTTCCATTTATTTCAGACTGCATCATATTTTATTAAAAGCATTTCCATTCTAAATTTTTGCATTAGTGGTATACAAGTGTTCATACCATATGAAGGCAGAATAAATGTTTTAAAGTGTTTGTTTTGGAATGGCCTTTTGGGACCTTCCATTAGACTGCTATTTTGGAAAGTACTCTCTCAGCGTTTCCTCCTCCTGTATCACTAAACTCCACAACAAAGCTCAGAAAGAGGCACATTAACGCAGACCTTCTCACCTTTTATTCTCAAATTCATATTGTATGATGAATTTGGTTTTCCTTTTCACTATTTCCAAAGGGAAAGAAAAAAATGAAGTTAACTGAATATGCCTTCTCTAATGTGAAGGAAAGGAAGAATACAACATCACTCTAAAGGCTAAAAGCTCTTTTCTCAGCTCAGAGTTGAGAATAGCGTGGATTAAAGTAAAGGAAAAAACTATTACAGCATGCACTCTTCTCAGTTCTTATCATCCATCCGTCCGTGTTTTAAGGCCACTTACCCAGGTCTGAGTCACAGTGGCAGTACAGTAAGCATAGTGCCCAAAATTCCCTTTTCCCAAGCCGCATCCACGAGCTCTTCTTTAATCATCCTCTAGAACCATATTCTCAGATCTGTTGAAATATATATGTTTGCAAGTCCTCCGTGGATGTCCTCGGATTCCCTCATGGATGCACCTCGCTATCAATAAATGTATTTATAAGACTGGATACAGTGCCAGCTGAATTAATGCAACAAAATATTCCCTGTGGCCAAAAAAGTGTTTTCCCATAAGCTTAATCTCAGTGTAAAGTTTATGGGACAAGCATACCCCTAGGAGCCATTATACATTTCAAAATCTATGTTTGGACCCCCTCTCTTTTTTCCTGACGAATTTGCAGTAGGCTCATAGCTGAGATGGTTTGAGGGAATAGTTAATAATCAATCACACACTCCGCATCAGACATGATTGGAACAGTTGAAACACAGACAAAAATCACGTTGGCCTATAAAAACATGCGACACAAGGCAAAGCTGGTGCTGAAAAGTTAAGGGAGAAAAAAGAGTTTGCTGGAGGCAGCTGCAGCAAAGCGCCTCAATATTAGGCTACATTTATTTAGTGCTGCTGTTACTTACAGCCTACCTGAAGACAGTGGAGGCCAGCAGTAGGGTGGGTAGTAGGCCTAACGCAAATTTGCAAAATAAATAAATAAAATAAGTCATTGGCACCTTTTCACGTTCCTTTTTTAAAACTGTAGCCTAATTTTACTCTTTACTCCAGTATTTTCTGTGGGCCAGTAATCTACTTTTAATTTTCCATTTATACCTTCAGAACTTCAGCAGTCTGTAATCTGCAATCGGCTTCATTAACCGAATGAGCCTTGATCCAGGCTGTGTGCGCGCAGTTACGCAGAAGAGCGCCAGGTCTGCTTTGTGGTACAGAGAGACGGGCGCTTATGAGCTGGGCAGATGCAAACATTTAGAAAATCAGGCAAATAACTTTTCAGTTTATCCAAATCCAGTGAACACACCATGACACTGGTGGCCTGTTGGAAAGCAGCCTGCGTCGCTCTTTAACAAGCCGGCCGGCACCTACTTTCACTTTCCATTAACGCCGCATTAAAAGCGTATTTAGTCTCTGCAGAGCAAACGTAGACTTTACACTGTAACTGTAAGTTAGATGATTACTAGATTGATTCTGATATATTAACAGTAACATGTTGTTGAAAAGAGCATTGCTTTCTTCTGATGGATGTCAGCCTGTTTCTTTTTTTCTTTTTCTTTTTTACATTGGTTTGTTCGTTTGTTTGTAATAGCGATGTCCAACTAATGAAACTAATTTTGGCTTTCACTCAGCAGTTACCAGCGGTTATTTATTCAGCAAACAATCATATTTGAGATGCAGAGAGAGAGAGAGAGAAAATATGGATAAAACAGTCCTGTTGGGCTTTAGGCATTACGCACAGCTTCCTCTATATGTAGGCCAGGTTTACCTGCTGCAACAACGAGCTGCTCCCGTGTTACTGCCTCAACCATTCTTTGTAATCAGATTGTTTTGGCTGCCTGTGCTGCTGCAAAGTAAGTGGTTTGGTTTCTTGCATGTCAGTAATAAAAGGCAAGAATAGTGGCTGGGCAGCAATTGTGATATTTTAAACTGATCTTATCAATACATTCATGGAGATTTAAAAAATATATATATTATTTACAGAAAATAGCTAAAGATAAGCAACCAGCAAAGCAAATTGCATTCCCTAGAAATAACCATGTTGCACAGCAGATGAAATATATTATTATACTTTTACATGAGTAGGTTTGTCTTTTTTTTCTTTTACTTTTTATGCGAGTAATTGTACTTTTTCTTGAGTAGATGAGAAGATTGAGAAGATTTTGTCTAGCCTACTCAACCCGCCACTGGGCAGCGGCACGAGTACTAGCGCTGACATGGTGAACATAAGACAGAAAGCAGAGATGAGGTCAATAGCAGAGTCAAAGCCAGCACGTTCCAAAGTACCAGTTTATGGTAAGATTGATGATGAAATGGATTATTTATTTATCTACTCAAGGGCTCAGCTGAAGTGATTGCTTTACTTTAGGAGTGTTAGAGGGATGTTTCTAATTTGTAAAAATGTATTTTAAAGGCTCATTTAGTTATGTACTCTACTTGCATAAAATTCTCAAGAATGCAGGAATAAAGGTCTGTAGGTTGTATGGATAGATAGTAGACATAGTAAATTCCAAAACTAACATAATAAAAACACTTTGTGAGACACAGGAAATATCACAGACAGCTTGCATCACATGTAACATTAGGATAACTGAATACATTTTAGCTGTGGCTACATTAACTAGCAGCTGTATTATGGTTTTCATGGTATGTAGTTGGTTTTGTTCTAGTTATATTATACTCCCTCTCTCTGACCCTCTCCCTCTCCGAGTTTTCATAATCTCCCCTCTCCAGTCTGTTCTCCATCTTCTGTGACTACAAAGACCCTCTTTCAGCCACACTAATAAGTACATTCTGTTTTCAAAAGTCATTAGAAATGAGCATTAAAGTGCTTCATTAAAAAACAAAAAACAAACGGGTGCTCATGCCCCCTAACCCCCCTAGCATTTTAGCGTCCCCCCCCCAGGTTCAAAGTGGCTTCTACGCCCCTGGGGACTAGTAAGTGGTTTTAGAGAATGAGACTGTCACAGTTCTGAGGTGTTTTGTGCTTCAGTTTTACTTTGTAGTTGTCTGCTCCTAGTGTTCTTGTCTTTTTTTACTTCCTGTGTTTGTGGCCTCACTGATGGTCTAGTGGTTTCACCTGTGTCATTATGTTCTCCCCTCCTGTTGTATTTAAGTGGTTTGCTCCCTTCATTCAGTGCTGGTTCATTGTTTGTTTCATTCATGGCTCTCATTCTCATTACGTCCAGTATATAGGATTACCTTTTTTGGTGTTTTGTGTTTCGGACCTCTGGATTATCCCTGTGTTTTTCCACTGTATGTTTGGACTTCACTTTCCATGGACAACTCACATTTTCAGTTGTGGATCACTGTGTGTTTGTTTGGACTGCCACTATCACAACACTGGTAAGTTTCACTAGTTTATCCATCACTTACCTGATCTGCCGCTGTGTCTGCATTTAGACCCTAAACTTGTGACCTTCTGTGTAGCCTTACAGCTACACTTACAGAGACACTGATGCACATGTGCAGTGGGCCACATATCATCAACATATCATTATTTTTAGCCTATGTGCTGGGTGAATAATCTTCATTGAATTGATGCCATCTTGGAACAAGGTATGTATTCTAAGGCAAGTGTAGTGGCATCCTCATCAAGGCACAAGGTTGTTTATTTGTCATTAAACAGCACAAGGCTGCATAACTAAACACAATTTGTAGTTCCTTAGTGCTACACACACAACATATAATTAAGTGTATGCCTATATTAAAATATGTGGTGGTGATGGAACAGTGGATGACACTTTCCTTTGGTGTGAGAGACTTGGGTTCAAATCCCACTGTGACCCATTCATTATTTTGTACCTGAGCAAGACACTTAACCCCTCGTTGCTCCAGAGGCGTGCGACCTTTGACATGTATTGCAATTGTAAGTCACTCTGGACAAAAGTGTCAGCTAAATTTAATAAATGTAATGTAATATGGTAACATGTAAAATAAAACAATACAGTTAGTTATATACATACATATACACGTATAACTTACACCCCGAACATTCCACAGTGCATGTTTTGAATTTGCATGGGGTGAATGTAAACCGCAGCAACCAGATGATGGTATGAAAGTTTCATCTTCACAATAAACAGTCTGACATTTGGGAAACAGAGTCCATATTGACTGAGTTTGTGCACCAAGCATCATCGAGACATAGTCCACCTCCTCGTCTTGCTGGAGTCTTGCGCTGGCAGGTTGTAACTTGGACCACCTGCCGATGTTGATGGGGCAGGTCTCTGTAACGATATGGGCACAACAGTCAACTGCCCAAACCCCATAAACTGACTCCTCTTATATTTTGAGCTCCTTCTGGATATTCTGATACCTCACTCTGCAAGTGCAATCCAGGACATTTGTTTCTGTGTCCTTTTCAGTAAGTCAGTCCCTCCAGGGTTTCACGACGTTGTGATCACAACTATTAACACAAATTCAACAAATCCCCCATGAATTCAGCGCAACATCCAACTTTTCCATAAACTTTACCTACTGTTGCCGTTTCCCACAAAACATTGTCATATGTCAGCTTGTTGCTTCCTTATTTACAAGTTGCAGCAGACATGTGATATCAACGTCTCACCTTTGCCGACCAAATAAGAATGGACCGTGACTGTTTTGCCGCAGTACACCCAGTAGTATTGTGGTCAAACATAAAAGGAAACGGTGTATTCACAAACACCTTGCAGCCACAAAACATATGCGGAGAATGGCAGAAACTCACGGAGGTCAGTCGAGACAAATAACTGTGACACAGGCTGTTGCATCCCGGTCAACTGCAAGTGCTGAAAGAATCAAGGTAAGCTGGTTTAAATTTGCAGGGTTAGGGTCAAGCTAAACATAGCAAAGTTCATCACTTTGTTTTTGTTTTTTGACAAGTTTTAGACCACAGCAATTAGTGAAAAGGCCTGCAATGTCCTTCAGGGGCTGGCAAGTGATAACTGATTAAGAACTGAAGAAATGACCAAGGTGCCAGGGTGCTGTACAGGCACACTGCTGCCAGGAGAGAGAGAGAAAGAAATAGTACTGGTTTGCTCAATTACACCTAACAACACCAACGGTGATGTCACTATGCACTGAATGCACCTAAAGTACACATCTATATTACTGCAGCAAAGTGAGAACTTCAAACACTGGAGGCCACTCCAGTTCAATTCAATTCAATTCAATTTTATTTATATAGCGCCAAATCACAACAACAGTTATCTCACAGCGCTTTTCATAAAAGAGCAGGTCTAGACCGTACTCTGTGATGATATTTACAGAAGCCCAACAGTTCCCACCAAGAGCAAGCACTAGGCGACAGAGGCAAGGAAAAACTTCCTTTTAAGAGGCAGAAACCTCGAGCAGAACCATGGCTCAGGGTGGGCGGCCATCTGCCTCGACCGGTTGGGGTGAGAGAGAGAGAGAGAGAGAAAGAGAGAGAGAAGAGAGTGAAAGAGAGAGAGAGAGAGAAAGAGAGAGAGAGAGAGAGAGAGGGATGTAAGGAGAGAGAGAGGGGAGGGAGGCAGCCTACACAATATACACACAGAGGTACAGACAGCGAAGGTGATGTTGCTATAAACTAAATGAAAAATGGTACAGATATTTATAATAGTGTTAATGGTAACCATCGTAATGTTAATGATTATAATAACAATAAGACCAGCGACAACAGTCGCTGCAGTAGAGGGTGTCGAGCAGGAACACGGGGGCAGCAGGCGACCCGCAGCCACAGATCCAGACTCCACAGCTCCAGAGCCAGAAAACCTGCAGGAAGTGATAGGAGGAGAGAGGAGAGGGACGAGAAAGCACAAGACTACCAGAAAGGGGAGAAGTTGTGTTAGTAACATGCAATAATGGGATAAGGTTGCATACAGAGGGAGAGAAAGTAGAGGAGAGAGGAGCTCAGTGCATCATGGGAAATCCCCCGGCAGTCTAGGCCTATAGCAGCATAACTAAGGGATGGTTCAGGACTACCTGAGCCAGCCCTAACTATAAGCTTTATCAAAGAGGAAAGTCTTAAGCCTACTCTTAAATGTGGAGATGGTGTCTGCCTCCTGAACCCAAACTGGAACCTGGTTCCACAGGAGAGGAGCTTGATAGCTGAACGCTCTGGCTCCAGTTGAGGCACTAATCATCACTCTTTTTGTATCTTCGGCCGAAAGCACCATGTTACCAGGGGCAACAGCTGCTTTTATACTCTTTCCAACAAGTTTGGCAAAAGTAGGACCTGAAGGATGTTTTTTTTTTTTTTCTGGACAGATAAGTGTAGATGTCAATAGGAAATGAAGGAAGAGGGAGTGATATGTGCCACTGAAAGACCAAAACTGCTTCATCACACTGCCTTTAAATAGATCAAATGTAAGGCTGTGGATTAATGTTGTGCACTGTGACTTTTACTATCCTGTTTTCCCCTTTTTCTCTTTCCTATTTAACTCTTTAAAATCTATTTTATCCTGTTTTTGTTTTGTTTTTATTTCACCATTTTAAAAATTACATTTTAATGTGGTGGGTTTTTTGGGGTTTTTTTTCCTTTGCTGCTTTTGTTTTATGTAAAGCACTTTGATTGCTGAAATGTGCTATACAAATAGACTAGCCTTGCCTTGCCTTTGAGCATTGACTGCACTCTGGGTTCTACATGTTAATTCCCTTTCGAGTTCTTGCGTCAAAAAATGTTTAAACTGCCATTAAAAGACTTTACTTTAACTTTGTGTGTTCTAAGATCACTGCAATTCAATGTTAAGCCTATTGAGACCTGGCTATAAGGCCTTACACTTCAAACGGTCCTGAGCAGCATGAAATGAAGTAATTACAACAATATAATTGTGTTTATACAGGAGTCAGAACAAAGACCTCCTTAAAGAGAATGTAGCCAAGTGTGTACATTTTGCTCATAAGTGGAAAAACTTGTTTCGTCTGATCAAAGTATATCCAGCGGGGGAGAGTGTGGGAGGAGAGACGAAAGGATGATGCAAGTACTGCCTTTCATTTGCTTAAGGGACAACGGCAAAGAAAAATGCACCCTCCCACCCCGCTGCCCTGTCCCAATGTCATCATCATGATAGTTTGAGGAAGATGGAAGACACAACGGAGGATAACACAGGAAAAGTTTGCATTCAGTGTACACAAAGGAATCTGTGAAGAAGGCAAAGTCAGATACAAAAAAAACAGTGTCCCAGTGAGATAAATCCCACAGCCTGTACTATCATTTGCATTATAGTCAAGTTTGTTTTGGTTTCTGCAGCCAAAGTTTCAAAGTTGTTTTTAAACACTGAAAGTAATTAGTTTTTTTGGTTCTTAACAAATATGTAAGTCTACATGTTTTTTCAGGGGGTTGTTATAGGAATAGACCGGCTTTTCTTCAAACTCTGCAATGAAGTTTTAGCAAATTATTGTAACCCTGATATGAAGACCCAACAATTTAGGATAGCTAGGTTCACTAAATGAATGCACTCTCGTCCCAGTTGCTAATCAATGTTGTCACAAGCTGTAATGTACTTTGTTTGAATTGATCTTTGTCTCTCTGGGTCAAGTTTGTTTGTCTGGCCTAATATCCTATCCCGAGGCACTCAACAGACTACCCAATGTTTTTATCTTCTGAGATGGTCACTGTTGTACACCAGTCATAGCTTGCTGTTTTTCATGGCTTGTGTGGCATAAACATAGCTGACTGAAGGATGTGCCAGGAACAGCTTCACTGTAGAAGTATGTCTGTAGAAAGAGATGCAGCACTCACAGGTGGGATTCATTTTGTACAACGCTCCTGAAACCAGGATGAAAATTCGGACATGCTTGCTTTTGTTGATACATCGTGAGCCGTTACAGATACGTCGTCAGTTGTTTTCCTCTATGACACACTACACCCGATACAGTAAAGTAAGCAACTGTGATTCTCATGAGAGTTAATTTTGTCAGCCATTTTAAAATTTAGTGCTGTGTCAAATGCCCTTGTTAGTTTTTGTCATATTTAGTCAACTTTATACTATATTTTTAATTAAGTTTTAGTTGACTAAAAGTCTGGGTCTGATTTTAGTGAAAAGAAAATATTTTAGTCTAGTTTTAGTTTCATTAACCATCATTTTAGTCTTTTCTAACTCATTTGTCTAATTTTGATTTTGAATGGTCAATCTGCTCTAACCAAATTCATTTCTCTCATCTCACACACAGTTCACATGAAAATTTAGAGGGAGAAAATATGGCCTGTACTATTTTGTCTGATTATACTGACAAAAAGGAGAGATTTTTATTATCGTTTTTATTTTATGACTTGCATTTTAGTCTCGTCATTTTTCGTCAACAATATTGAATGTTAAGATAGTCACAGTCATTGTCGCTGTCTCGTCATCGTCTCGTTTTAGTCGGGGGGGGGGAGGTCGTTGACAAATCTATTTTGTTTAGTTTCGTCTGACGAAAGTAACACTAATTCTCATTTTTGTTCCTGACATCCCAGGTCTGTCAGGTTCTGCCATTATATCTGATATCTGGTGCCAGCATAAGACTCCCTTGCTTTCACCACATGATTTTTACAGTTCCAGTATATACATTTGATTTATCAATGAACAAACAAGTGAGAGTTCTTTGGACAGGCCCCCTGGAGGGGTCTGACCACAGTTTAATACACATGATCTTGCTGTAATGCTGTGTTGCTGTGCTTTCACCTGCACTATACTTTGACATAATGCATTCCTTAACCGATAACTTTACCCATGAACACAAGGTGAACTTAACCTTAAACTTGACCATATTCTAACTTTAACCCTAAAACCTTAATTCCTAATCCTGAAAGAACTGAGGGCCAGACAAAATGTCCTCACTTTCCAAAGCAAAACCTCTCATTAGCCCTCACAAAGACAGAATTACAAGCGCAAACGTGTGTGTGTGTGTGTGTGTGTGTGTGTGTGTGTGTGTGTACCTCATGCTGAAGCGTATGTAACTGCTCCCTCCAGTAACCCTCCAACATGTACTGATGATAAAAGAAGGGACACCCACGCACTGAAACAGTGTCTGCAGGGTTTCTGCTGTCTCTCAGCGTTGCTGGAAGGTCTGATAAAGCACTGCGGAAACAAAGATGGATGGAGCTCTAAATCATAGAGGTATTATTGTCTATGCACTGGCTGTAACTAAACTCCTGGGGCTTTCATTAAAAATACAAAGGATTAACTCTTTGTTTGCACCTCTGAACATTAAAACTACAAGAAAAACGAAAGGAGCTTTTTATTGTAATATTGTTGTTTATTTGGATCAGATCAGGTGACATAAAACAAACACTATCAACTGGACTGGTGCTACCCATCAAACTAAATAGAAATCTGCAGGTGAGCTTCTGTGATTAGCTGGTTTGAATAATTTTTCAGGTGGTTCCCAGAAAGTGATAGTTTCCTGACTGGCAGCATTGGGGATTTAATGGCACAGTCAGACCAGATTTCACTTTTTCTGTGAAAAATGGGGCATGACGTCTGATTAAACGGTTTATAATTTCCAACTTTGTGAACTGCTGTTGTTACCTACACATGCTAACCCCTGCAGTTTATGTTTACAACCGTGTAACCACAACCGGAGTAAATTTCACCAGGCCAATTATGCTCTGACTGCAGCTTAAGGCTGTCATGTGACATCTGGCCTGCTGCCACTATTTTCTATTGGCTTTCTCTTTCTTCTTCCAACGAACCAGCATGCTGTTGTGTGTCTGTAGTTTATTCTGAATAATAAAATGTATTGACTTACAGCAGACTTACAAGTTGTAGTGCAGGGCTGCATGATCCATCATTTTCATTATCATCATCATCATCATCATTTCATAAACCTGAGGACAATTTTCTTGATTAATTGTTTAGTCTTCAAATGTCAGAAGACAGTAAATAATGCCCATCACTTTTCCCCTTGTCGACATCTTCAAATGCTTTGTCCGACCAACCAAAACCCAAAGTCATTCAGTTTACAAAGATATAAAACAAAAAAAAGCAGGACAACCTGAGAAATTGGAGAAACTGCAACCAGATAATTTTTGATTATTAAAATAGTTGTCAATCAATTTTATCTCCATTTCTTAATTGACCAATCGCTGCAGATCTATTGTAGTGCTTGGTAGCTTCTTTATTGTGCTGTTGCGGTTTCTGCGGTTTTCCTCAATTAGGGGCATTTTATATTATTCCTGATTTATTGTAAGTAAGCCTGAATTAATGTAGCTCCATTTTTGTTAATTATTTTGCTGAGACCCACCCTGATCATCTTAATTTCACAAATATTGGTTGGTTGTTTGTTGTTTTTTCTAGAGAGCACTTCTTTACTTAAAACTGTGTGTGTGTGTGTGTGTGTGTGTGTGTGTGTGTGTAATTCTATAGCACATTTTGAGGCACTGTTGGACTGCATCATTTTTACAGGTGTTGCTGATGATTTCCTTCACTGCACTTGCATAAAAAAGATATTAGAAATAGGTATTAGCAATAAAAATGTGTAATACAACAACATCATAAAAAAGTGGATATATACTGTGTGTAAGTTTTGTGTATTTGTGGTCATGTGTGTGCCTGAAATATCCCAGGTGCAATAAGTCCGTTCAGGGAGGTTGTTGAATGCATAATGGAAGGTTGTGTGTGTAGGTGTGTATGGAGCGTGTCTGTGTAGTTTATTGGTGGAACTCTCCACACACTGCTGAAAGGCTGCTGCCTGTTTCATTACTTTTACAGTGTGAATGTTGTGAGAGTGTGCCTGTGTATGTGTGCATTTGCATGTTGCCAATGTTTGTGTGCGTCATTTTCTATCCCTGAGTGTCTGTCACGGTGCGTGTGCTCTTGTGCATCTTCATTTGGAGTTGAAAAACACTCCAAATGCAAATCTGCGTAGAAACGGCGCCAATCGTAATAAAAATGCCAGATTTTTCAACCGCCATTATTTATCTTCTCTTTATTTCTCTCATCCATCGATGGATGACTACAGCCAGTTTCATCTGTTCTGTTAAGAGTCCTGGCAGGAGGCAGGGATGAAAAGGGCATGCAGAAAGCGACAGCCAGAAAAAGAGGGATGCTGGAGATGTTCAATTAAGCTTCCCTTTTTTCGGGCACCCGGTGGTTCGTTAATCTAGTGGAGATAAATATTATACAGCATTAGCTCCATTCATCCTGCAAAATCAATTCTCTTTCCCTTCCTTTCTCCCATTTTTTCCCCTCTCACTTCTCTTTCACTTATTCAATCTAGAGAAAAAAAGTGCCAGAGAAAATAAATTGCTGCCTTTACAATAAGTGGTCCTAATGCAGATGAATGGTGCAGGATCTCAGAGCAGTGAAGCCTCTCACCCGTCTGCCAAGTAGTTCCATTTAGCTCCATAATAAACAGCAAGCACGACTGAAAGCAAGGCTCCCAGTGCTTCAGTCTTTTACTCAAATGTTTTTTTTTCACTGCTGCCAGGAACCCAGGCCAGTCCTCATAGTAGAGTGGATACGAATTTGCCAACTTGTGGTTAATACACCCAAAAAAAGCTAATTAGAAATCAAAACGTAATGACTTAATGATTATCTAACTTTAAAGGGGCACTCCAAATGTACTCATCATGTGGACTATTGAAAATGTCTTTGTGGAGGAGCTTTATGAAATCTGAGAAAAGTATTGATGTTGCATCACTTGAAACTACAACAGTTTTTTTGTTGTTGTTGTTTTTTTAATATATATATTTTTGTGGCATTTTTAGAACTGTTTTTTAAACAGAAAGCCTTCAAACTGGAAGCTTGGAGTTTAACTGGAGTTTCAACTTTATGGAAGAGTATTCTTTGATTACCACTCAATGACGGTTAAATGGTTTAGACTTGCAATTTTTAATATCACATGTAAAATATGTTGGGCGTGGACATGCAATGGCCTATATATTTGGGAATTATTGGCTTCAAGGAAGTGAACTTTTTCCCCCCTCAAATTAATTTAAAGGGCTGCTTCACCCAAATTACAAAAAAGTAAGTAAAATAAAGTTAAGTTAAAGTTAAAATATTCACACTTATTCCTGGTGATATCTGACCCCGAAATTTCACAAATGCAACGTATTTGAGTTTGTGGTACAGCATTAAAAAATGCTAAAATCAAAACTTAAATAATAAAAAATAATCTGGATAATTCACATTTACAGATCACATGTCACAGTTTCACTGGAACAATTTCCTCCTGAAGAAATCATCTCTGTGAATGCCTGTCGGGGGAAACAGAGCCCTCATGTGAGGAGGGCCCCCAAAGATACTCAAATGAATAGCCTTGAATGCTGGGAGGGCCCATAGAGAATGCTTATACAGGCTCCAGATTTGTGTGTGACACCCCTGCTTATTGGAGAGACCTTCCCCTCCTCACAAATCCCAATTTAACCCTGGCTTCTGCTTCACTTTAAGGTTATTGTTTTGGTTTTCTGGTCCGCTGTTTTATTTCACTCTCAGTGCTGTTATCAGTGTTTCCAGCAGCAGCTTGTTTCAGCGCAAAATCTCTAAAAAAAACAATACGCTACCTGCTCAGCATGAAATAACACAGACATACACTGTTTAGCATTTAGCAGAGATGCTCACAAGTCTCTGAGCTAGAGTCCAAGTCAAGTCTCAAGTCACAGGTTAAAAAAAGGATTTGCCAGGATAATCATTTAAATTCCTGTTTTTTTAATATGTGAAAACAAACATTTTTGTCAGGATAATTTTTGAGGCTGCGTGCACCACAACTGTTCTAAAAAGGACTAAAGCTGATGAGACAGGGGGCAACTTTTGAGCAATGTTGCTGGGCAATCTTGCTAGTGGCAAGTCCGACTATGTTTTGAACAGATAGTGGCGGTGATGGAAGGGAATTACGGTAGTAATCTTTACTCATTACCATTGATGGCAACATTGCCCTGCACGATTGCTCTAAATAAAGTTTATCATCAGCTTTAAAGCATTCATATTTTCTTCCATGTGAGTTTTAATTTCTTCATATTCTTTAAACACAAGGTACATAATTGTGTGTTAGCAAGTTATGTAACATTCAGGGTCTGAAATTAACCTTTTTCACTGCCTGCCACTGTGGCAGGCGAGTGTTTCTTTTGTCTGTCACTCAGAAATTGTTATCGGCCACTTTTGAAATGTGTGCACTAGATGAATGATCCAATCACTCCACCGGGTACTTTTTTTCCACCTGCTTTCATAGATCCAAAAAATAAGTAAATTATCCGAGCAAAACGTTTTCTCCTCTACCCGTTTCACAGCTGAAAAAAATGTAAGGAAAGTATCTCTGCAAAACCTTTTTTCACCTGTTCTTAAGTCTCACTTGCCTCTCAGGCTTCAGTAGAGAAAAAAAAAAACAACCTTGGTCTAAAAGAAACTGAAACGATCTGTGTAAATACATATCTGTCATATTATGCAAACTTCAATAAGCAGCCTACTCACAGTGGATACACACATATTCACAAAGGCGTGTGTGTACTGTTATAAAAACAAGTGTGTGTACACAAATGCACACTCTTGACAGCCGGTTCAATATCCATTGAATAGAGGTGAGAGGAAGACACATTCACAGAGACAAGCATGCAGATACACTCACACCTTTAGCTCTGAATAAGTGGAAACACACCCCATAAATTTTTCACCACATGAAGCAGTTGTTGCCACAGAGTGAAAAAGTCAAAGGTGTTTCAAATACCAGAGTCTCTAGAGTGTTTGCATCTATGGCAGTCTATTATTGAGATAAACAGAACAAAGCATGCTCGGTTTGAAGAGAACTTTGTTTAAAATCTCACATTCTTTCAAGCTACTATATTTCATCAGGATCTGAGCACTTGTGAGTTTGCCCACTTCAAAAAGACACCCATATCTGGCTGTATTTCACAGCTATAGTGTGTTACATGGTGGGTTCTGGCAAAATGGTACTTTACTTCAAGGTTAAATCCAATTGATTTTACTGTGTTGTTTGAGTTTTGAGCAAAACTTAAAGAAAAAACCTTTGAACCAAGTAAAGTACCTGCTTAAATCTAGAAAAGCAGATCCTCTAGCAGCTTAAAAATACAACATTACAAAACTATTTAAACCTGTTCAATATTATTATATTAATCTTACCAAGGGTTCCAAACCCTGGAGTGAGTGCTCAAAAGTGTGGCTAAGCTTCCCAGTCGTTGGGCAGTAATGACTTAAGTGTTACAGTAATATGTTAATTTTTCAGTAACCAAAGGTTTACAATTTCAAATTCAGTAATTCATAATGTCATGACTCGTTTACTGTTGTAGTGGTAGTTAAATAGTGCATTAGTATCAGTTTAGTCTTTATGTTCAGTGGTCCGAAACCCAAATGTGTGAATCCCACTATGGCGAAGGCACGACGCACCCTACTATGCCTCTGATTGGTTCAGCTTGATGATGACGTTTCTCATGTAGCCCTCGCTGAGAGAACAGGAAGTTTATGATGGTGTGCTGTCTTTGGTAAAGTAGTATGAAATGAAGCTGTAATAATTTCTTCTAAATGCAGTCTATTTGTTCACAGTATAGGTAACAAGCTAGTTGCAGAAGGTGAGAAACATTAGCGTTAGATTATTTTCTTAGCTCTAAAATGTTAACTGTAATAAGATTGGGTGAAAGTGTAGGCCACTGAGATGCACCAGCCACTTTGGTGAATGAAAGAGATGTGAAGGCAGCAAGCAATCCAATCACAGTGTAACCTTTGCTGTAATTGAATGCCACACCTTGAATCAGTGTTTGACATAATAGTAAGTCATGACTCAACATAACAGTAACACCACATCTCCCCTTTCAAGGATCAATGTGTAGGCTGCCATTGATTCATCGGAGCTAGCTCATGTTCAGTCAAAGTAACCAGTTGGATGCTGATAGTTATAAACATACAAAACTATTTATTTATGAATGAATTTATTTATGACATCATGAGCCACAATTAGACCCTACAATAATACATGTGAAAACCCTGACACCCATTACAGTACATGAGACATAACACATTGAAAACCATGCTTGTTTAAATACAAAAGGTTACAACAGATTTGATAAAAAACATTCGCCAACCACCAGGAGTACGGCTCCTTTTCTCACTCACCGCAAAAAGGTTGCTATATACTGTGAACAAAAAAACTGCATTTGTTCATAGTATAATTTGCCCAGAACAGCAAAAACATCATTGTCAGCCAGTGTAGGGTGGGTTATGCCATTGCCATAGTAAGATTCACAAATTTGTGGGACGTGCTTGCTTGGTGCAGGGGCTGGATGTGTCGAGAAGCAATGTGACTCTGTGAATTCTTAGCTGACTTGCTAACGTTAGTCGGTAAAGAGTCACCCAGTTTGGTTTAGAGTTGAAGGGTGTGGAACCGCAGCTAAGCTAACTAAGCTTGTGTAATGAGTAATTGATTACAGTGTTTTCAGGTAACCAATACTGGTAATCACTGCATGAAAATAATTTTGTCTCACATGACAGCATTTGCTGCACAGAAATCCAATGGCTCAAATCCCGATGGATAGAATCCATAAGCAAATAGAATCAGCTAATGCTATCACATCTAAATCTAACCATAGATAATTATCAGTGTTGACAAATAACTGTTTATGGCACCCTAAATTTACTTAAGATATACGTGGACACTTTGCGTTCTTATGGAAATATTATGAAAGCCAGCTCTATTTGATTTGTTGTTTCATTCCCTCTCAATAGTTTTGTGACAATGACTGTATTAAGCATAAGAATGTGGGCCAGAGCAAGTGAGTTTTAAAAAGCGGCAAGGCAAAATGAGCCAGGGAATTTGAGAATAGTGTAAAGAAGTGCAACTGTAGGCTTTTATGCTTGACTTTCCTGCAAAAACTGGTGATTGTCCATTATCCAGTAATAGCAGGGATAAGGTTTGATCAGCCATGCAATGATGATTACACCCTGGTTGACTGCTGTGGTTCCTGAGGTATATGGATCTTACATTTGTATCAAAAAAGCAAATGAACAAACTGACACACCCTAGTTTAAGATGCACAAGGTGTCAAAAGGCATGAAAATAGCAGGGGAAGAAAGTCAGATACATAATTATCTTTCTCTCTTTGAATTTTCAGAAATGACAAAACGGCATTTGGCATTTTGGTCATGTATAATTGCCATGGACTCAGAATGCATATGAGAGTTAAAAATACAATAATACCTGTGCAACAATGTTTTAACCTGATTTACTGTTACACAGAAGCTTATTAATTACACAGCCATTCATCATTGTAATCCTTTATTAATTGAAGCAGAATGACTTTGTGTATATATACGCTGATATTGTTCTCTTGTCCCAAGGCTTAAGATCTCACTGTTGCTTCTTGGGTACAAGTACACAAGTGTACCTTTTCCACTTCTTAGCCTCTCTCTTCACCTTTCTCATTATCCTCTCTCCTCTAATCTCCTCTTTACATTCTTTAAACTCTTCTTTCCTTCTCCCCTTAGCTGCTCATTGTGTCTGCCCTCCTCTTCCTTGTTTCTAACCTTTTCTCCTCTTTTATCTCAGTGGAGGCTGCACGATAACTAATTACCCTTGTCAACACAATTCCTGACTGATTATTGACACACCAGGCTATGGTGGACGTTGGTTGCCGCTGGCTACAAGTCTCTCCTTCATTTACTGGGAAAGGTTATCTCCATACATTAAGGTTAAATCAATGCAGGCATTTTCTGGTGTGTTTTGGGGTCATTTGCTCTAGAAAAACTTTTTTGTTTATTTATGGAAGATTAAAGATGTGGAGATTTTTAACACTCGTCATAGTTTGAAAGCGGTTTCCAGACACGTTTGTCTGGATACAAAGATATTACATTCCCTGCACAATAAAATCATGCTGCCAAGTTGCCACTCCAAATTATAAAAGGTGGTAAGTGACAGATAATGTTGTCCGTCTTTTTTTATCATACAACAATAAATGTGCTACTATGAATGTTCAAAATACAAAAAGTCAATCAAGCAATACGCCTACAAAATAATTTTTGTCAGGTAGTGGGCAGAATAATTTTTGATCCAGTCTAGGATTCTCAAAATACCTTCAAACCTGTAGTTAGAGTAAACATTTCAAAGTCCTGGGTTTTAGAGGTTGTATATGTGACGGAAGCCCGCGAGGCTGTGCTGTGAGTAAACCTCACTCCCCTACACCTTAAGAGACGCACTGGCGACCGACACTAGTGCCCATGTGTTTTAGCCTCCTCGTCAGCTTGTCCGCCTCCCGTACCTGAGGTTGCCGGTTAGAGTCAGGACCGTACGTTCTCGTGACCACTCGGTTACATGTCTTTCAGAAAAACCGATGCTGAGCTACGTGACCTCAGTGTATTGATAATACATGGGAGGTGTGTGTGGGGGGAACTACATTTGCTGTTCATTTAAACTGTATGGCCCGGTGCTTTGATTGACTACTGAATTATGATCCAGGATTTTGATGTCAAGTTAGTCTGTGAAGCAGTTACGGTGTTTGGATTACTGCAATCAGCCGTGTCCTGTCGACTATTTACTCAAGAACAGATTTCATACAAAACAACTCAGTTAATGGTCGATGGAGATTATTACCTTATCTCATGGGTGCACTGAGAAACAAAAAGTGAACATTTCTCGCTCAAAAAAAGAGAACAAAAAGACCTAGAGAGTTAACAATAAAGAGAACAACAACAGAAGAGACATTTGACATTAGGAGATGTTTAAATGATGATGAAAGGAGTGGCTTTGATGTCTGTTACACTAGAGACATCCACAAGAGGCATTTATAATTATAGTTTTAAGTATTTTAGATCTTCTTTGATGAGCTAAGATATGACGTGTTAATTCTGTTCTGCAGTGATGACCAGATGTAAGACACTGCAGCTATAATTTTGTACTAGTAAATTGACTTTTTCTTTGCAGTTTGTCTCTAAGCAGTGGTGAGTGTCCTGCTCCATGTCAAATTGCTGATCATTTTGGGTAGAGTGCAACAATGTCCATTCACCAATTTTCTATCACAGTGCATTTAAACTAAACTCAAGGGTTCTTCCCTCATTTAGGACTGCGCAGGACAGGCTGTATCTACTTCAGTATTGAATCTATCTCTGCTGTGAGTGTCTGCAAAGGGGGTGGGACTGGAGAGAGACTCAGCACACCCTGTATCTACACTCTCTATTAACATAGTCAGCAGCTGTGAAAGGGCAGAGCGCAGGCCGCCTGGAGATTTATCAGAATGTCACCGTACGCCACATTAGCCCTGACACCACACTCACATACACATACACACATTTGCAGCCAGGACACTAGCGACCCTGGTGAAGCCAGGGTCAAACTGATATGTCAGAAGCAGTCATCTCATTCCAACAAGTCACAAAGGTTGCGCACGAGTGTGTGCCTGCAGCTTCTGAGTAAGTAAGTGTGGTATGTGAATTTTCCAAATAGTGTGTCTCAATGTGCATGTACCCATTACTGTCCAGAATTAGTTTTTCTACCCTGGGTTGATGTTTGCTTGACTGAAAGACAAATAGAGGTCTACCAACACCTGCGTTTGCACTCTGAAAGCAACCTTCAGCACATCAAAGACGTCTGGCTTGTGCTCTGCAGCCTTCCTAAATCATTAAACACTCTCTTTAATCACACACACACACAGACACAGACACACACACACACCCCTTTGGCTGCATCAGTAATTTCAGCTGTATCAGTGCCACGGTCAGAAATGAATGCATGTCAGAGGGATGCTGCAACATCTTCTTAAGATGCTTTCAATTTCATGTTCAAGGTTCACAAACAACAACCGTTAACTGCTTTACATTCATTTTAGACATGGTGGGAGCGGGGGTGGGGAGGGTTTACTTGAGGCGCCGTTAAAGTGAGGGCATGTCTCCAACTAAAATATGTACATATATTTCAGGATGTGGTACATCCCTAGGAATAATCACTTCTGATCTAAAATAAACAGTTTTGAGTTTCCAAAAAAAGTGGTCTCTTGGCTCAACTTTCCCCTGGTGAGGTATAAGTTGAGCCGTGGGAGAAGATAAGTTGAACCACATGCAGGTCAGGGACGTCTGTCATTTCATGGCACTTAGATTGTGACACATTGCTGCTAGTTCTGTCTCAGTACCTACACTGAAGGCTTGATTGGCATGTCCTGTTCTCTTGTAACCAGTTTTTGTCTCTTAGTTGTTTCATATCACTGTATCACTTTAAAGTCATACTGTCAATGTTGATGTCCCTTGCCTACCGGACAAATCGACATCCCATTCTGTACCTCTCCCACTGCTCTGTCCAAATCCACAAGAGGAGTTGAAGCCCTGTCTGTCTTGGCAGGCAGCTTGGCATGGCATGTTGGTTTCTGGTCTAAAATTCAAAATGTCACATCATTTCGCTGATACTACTACTTTAATAATAATCATGGATCAAATGACCCCAATCCCTGCCATTTTAGAGCTAACATCATGCTAACTTTATTGCCTAATATTGTAACTTCCTAAAGCCCTACCTCGTAAGATTTTTTTCAAACTTGTCTGTAATTTTTCAAATACAAGAATGACTGAATACAATATGACTCCTTGAATATTAAAAAAATCCCTTTGAATGTTTTTATTTTCTAACTTACATGTGCTTATCACTTATTTCATGGGCTTCTCTCCATCACAAGGTGAGTAAAATGAATGACTCTTCAAACATGTGTGGTCACATGACCAATCTAGTCTATAGTTGCCTAGAAACAAATCGTGGCTCATGTTCC
>NW_024041150.1:2361080-2409290 GCF_014851395.1 Micropterus salmoides
AGGAGCTTTATGAAATCTGAGAAAAGTATTGATGTTGCATCACTTGAAACTACAACAGTTTTTTTTGTTGTTGTTGTTTTTTTTATATATATATTTTTGTGGCATTTTTAGAACTGTTTTTTAAACAGAAAGCCTTCAAACTGGAAGCTTGGAGTTTAACTGGAGTTTCAACTTATGGAAGAGTATTCTTTGATTACCACTCAATGACGGTTAAATGGTTTAGACTTGCAATTTTTAATATCACATGTAAAATATGTTGGGCGTGGACATGCAATGGCCTATATATTTGGGAATTATTGGCTTCAAGGAAGTGAACTTTTTCCCCCTCAAATTAATTTAAAGGGCTGCTTCACCCAAATTACAAAAAGTAAGTAAAATAAAGTTAAGTTAAGTTAAAATATTCACACTTATTCCTGGTGATATCTGACCCCGAAATTTCACAAATGCAACGTATTTGAGTTTGTGGTACAGCATTAAAAATGCTAAAATCAAAAACTTAAATAATAAAAAATAATCTGGATAATTCACATTTACAGATCACATGTCACAGTTTCACTGGAACAATTTCCTCCTGAAGAAATCATCTCTGTGAATGCCTGTCGGGGGAAACAGAGCCCTCATGTGAGGAGGGCCCCCAAAGATACTCAAATGAATAGCCTTGAATGCTGGGAGGGCCCATAGAGAATGCTTATACAGGCTCCAGATTTGTGTGTGACACCCCTGCTTATTGGAGAGACCTTCCCCTCTTCACAAATCCCAATTTAACCCTGGATTCTGCTTCACTTTAAGGTTATTGTTTTGGTTTTCTGGTCCGCTGTTTTATTTCACTCTCAGTGCTGTTATCAGTGTTTCCAGCAGCAGCTTGTTTCAGCGCAAAATCTCTAAAAAAACAATACGCTACCTGCTCAGCATGAAATAACACAGACATACACTGTTTAGCATTTAGCAGAGATGCTCACAAGTCTCTGAGCTAGAGTCCAAGTCAAGTCTCAAGTCACAGGTTAAAAAAGGATTTGCCAGGATAATCATTTAAATTCCTGTTTTTTTAATATGTGAAAACAAACATTTTTGTCAGGATAATTTTTGAGGCTGCGTGCACCCACAACTGTTCTAAAAAGGACTAAAGCTGATGAGACAGGGGCAACTTTTGAGCAATGTTGCTGGGCAATCTTGCTAGTGGCAAGTCCCTATGTTTTGAACAGATAGTGGCGGTGATGGAAGGGAATTACGGTAGTAATCTTTACTCATTACCATTGATGGCAACATTGCCCTGCACGATTGCTCTAAATAAAGTTTATCATCAGCTTTAAAGCATTCATATTTTCTTCCATGTGAGTTTTAATTTCTTCATATTCTTTAAACACAAGGTACATAATTGTGTGTTAGCAAGTTATGTAACATTCAGGGTCTGAAATTAACCTTTTTCACTGCCTGCCACTGTGGCAGGCGAGTGTTTCTTTTGTCTGTCACTCAGAAATTGTTTCGGCCACTTTTGAAATGTGTGCACTAGATGAATGATCCAATCACTCCACCGGGTACTTTTTTTCCACCTGCTTTCATAGATCCAAAAAAGTAAATTATCCGAGCAAAACGTTTTCTCCTCTACCCATTTCACAGCTGAAAAAAATGTAAGGAAAGTATCTCTGCAAAACCTTTTTTCACCTGTTCTTAAGTCTCACTTGCCTCTCAGGCTTCAGTAGAGAAAAAAAAAACAACCTTGGTCTAAAAGAAACTGAAACGATCTGTGTAAATACATATCTGTCATATTATGCAAACTTCAATAAGCAGCCTACTCACAGTGGATACCACATATTCACAAAGGCGTGTGTACTGTTATAAAAACAAGTGTGTGTACACAAATGCACACTCTTGACAGCCGGTTCAATATCCATTGAATAGAGGTGAGAGGAGACACATTCACAGAGACAAGCATGCAGATACACTCACACCTTTAGCTCTGAATAAGTGGAAACACCCCATAAATTTTTCACCACATGAAGCAGTTGTTGCCACAGAGTGAAAAAGTCAAAGGTGTTTCAAATACCAGAGTCTCTAGAGTGTTTGCATCTATGGCAGTCTATTATTGAGATAACAGAACAAAGCATGCTCGGTTTGAAGAGAACTTTGTTTAAAATCTCACATTCTTTCAAGCTACTATATTCATCAGGATCTGAGCACTTGTGAGTTTGCCCACTTCAAAAAGACCCCATATCTGGCTGTATTTCACAGCTATAGTGTGTTACATGGTGGGTTCTGGCAAAATGGTACTTTACTTCAAGGTTAAATCCAATTGATTTTACTGTGTTGTTTGAGTTTTGAGCAAAACTTAAAGAAAAAACCTTTGAACCAAGTAAAGTACCTGCTTAAATCTAGAAAAGCAGATCCTCTAGCAGCTTAAAAATACAACATTACAAAACTATTTAAACCTGTTCAATATTATTATATTAATCTTACCAAGGGTTCCAAACCCTGGAGTGAGTGCTCAAAAGTGTGGCTAAGCTTCCCAGTCGTTGGGCAGTAATGACTTAAGTGTTACAGTAATATGTTAATTTTTCAGTAACCAAAGGTTTACAATTTCAAATTCAGTAATTCATAATGTCATGACTCGTTTACTGTTGTAGTGGTAGTTAAATAGTGCATTAGTATCAGTTTAGTCTTTATGTTCAGTGGTCCGAAACCCAAATGTGTGAATCCCACTATGGCGAAGGCACGACGCACCCTACTATGCCTCTGATTGGTTCAGCTTGATGATGACGTTTCTCATGTAGCCCTCGCTGAGAGAACAGGAAGTTTATGATGGTGTGCTGTCTTTGGTAAAGTAGTATGAAATGAAGCTGTAATAATTTCTTCTAAATGCAGTCTATTTGTTCACAGTATAGGTAACAAGCTAGTTGCAGAAGGTGAGAAACATTAGCGTTAGATTATTTTCTTAGCTCTAAAATGTTAACTGTAATAAGATTGGGTGAAAGTGTAGGCCACTGAGATGCACCAGCCACTTTGGTGAATGAAAGAGATGTGAAGGCAGCAAGCAATCCAATCACAGTGTAACCTTTGCTGTAATTGAATGCCACACCTTGAATCAGTGTTTGACATAATAGTAAGTCATGACTCAACATAACAGTAACACCACATCTCCCCTTTCAAGGATCAATGTGTAGGCTGCCATTGATTCATCGGAGCTAGCTCATGTTCAGTCAAAGTAACCAGTTGGATGCTGATAGTTATAAACATACAAAACTATTTATTTATGAATGAATTTATTTATGACATCATGAGCCACAATTAGACCCTACAATAATACATGTGAAAACCCTGACACCCATTACAGTACATGAGACATAACACATTGAAAACCATGCTTGTTTAAATACAAAAGGTTACAACAGATTTGATAAAAAACATTCGCCAACCACCAGGAGTACGGCTCCTTTTCTCACTCACCGCAAAAAGGTTGCTATATACTGTGAACAAAAAACTGCATTTGTTCATAGTATAATTTGCCCAGAACAGCAAAAACATCATTGTCAGCCAGTGTAGGGTGGGTTATGCCATTGCCATAGTAAGATTCACAAATTTGTGGGACGTGCTTGCTTGGTGCAGGGGCTGGATGTGTCGAGAAGCAATGTGACTCTGTGAATTCTTAGCTGACTTGCTAACGTTAGTCGGTAAAGAGTACCCAGTTTGGTTTAGAGTTGAAGGGTGTGGAACCGCAGCTAAGCTAACTAAGCTTGTGTAATGAGTAATTGATTACAGTGTTTTCAGGTAACCAATACTGGTAATCACTGCATGAAAATAATTTTGTCTCACATGACAGCATTTGCTGCACAGAAATCCAAATGGCTCAAATCCCGATGGATAGAATCCATAAGCAAATAGAATCAGCTAATGCTATCACATCTAAATCTAACCATAGATAATTATCAGTGTTGACAAATAACTGTTTATGGCACCCTAAATTTACTTAAGATATACGTGGACACTTTGCGTTCTTATGGAAATATTATGAAAGCCAGCTCTATTTGATTTGTTGTTTCATTCCCTCTCAATAGTTTTGTGACAATGACTGTATTAAGCATAAGAATGTGGGCCAGAGCAAGTGAGTTTTAAAAAGCGGCAAGGCAAAATGAGCCAGGGAATTTGAGAATAGTGTAAAGAAGTGCAACTGTAGGCTTTTATGCTTGACTTTCCTGCAAAAACTGGTGATTGTCCATTATCCAGTAATAGCAGGGATAAGGTTTGATCAGCCATGCAATGATGATTACACCCTGGTTGACTGCTGTGGTTCCTGAGGTATATGGATCTTACATTTGTATCAAAAAAGCAAATGAACAAACTGACACACCCTAGTTTAAGATGCACAAGGTGTCAAAAGGCATGAAAATAGCAGGGGAAGAAAGTCAGATACATAATTATCTTTCTCTCTTTGAATTTTCAGAAATGACAAAACGGCATTTGGCATTTTGGTCATGTATAATTGCCATGGACTCAGAATGCATATGAGAGTTAAAAATACAATAATACCTGTGCAACAATGTTTTAACCTGATTTACTGTTACACAGAAGCTTATTAATTACACAGCCATTCATCATTGTAATCCTTTATTAATTGAAGCAGAATGACTTTGTGTATATATACGCTGATATTGTTCTCTTGTCCCAAGGCTTAAGATCTCACTGTTGCTTCTTGGGTACAAGTACACAAGTGTACCTTTTCCACTTCTTAGCCTCTCTCTTCACCTTTCTCATTATCCTCTCTCCTCTAATCTCCTCTTTACATTCTTTAAACTCTTCTTTCCTTCTCCCCTTAGCTGCTCATTGTGTCTGCCCTCCTCTTCCTTGTTTCTAACCTTTTCTCCTCTTTTATCTCAGTGGAGGCTGCACGATAACTAATTACCCTTGTCAACACAATTCCTGACTGATTATTGACACACCAGGCTATGGTGGACGTTGGTTGCCGCTGGCTACAAGTCTCTCCTTCATTTACTGGGAAAGGTTATCTCCATACATTAAGGTTAAATCAATGCAGGCATTTTCTGGTGTGTTTTGGGGTCATTTGCTCTAGAAAAACTTTTTTGTTTATTTATGGAAGATTAAAGATGTGGAGATTTTTAACACTCGTCATAGTTTGAAAGCGGTTTCCAGACACGTTTGTCTGGATACAAAGATATTACATTCCCTGCACAATAAAATCATGCTGCCAAGTTGCCACTCCAAATTATAAAAGGTGGTAAGTGACAGATAATGTTGTCCGTCTTTTTTTATCATACAACAATAAATGTGCTACTATGAATGTTCAAAATACAAAAAGTCAATCAAGCAATACGCCTACAAAATAATTTTTGTCAGGTAGTGGGCAGAATAATTTTTGATCCAGTCTAGGATTCTCAAAATACCTTCAAACCTGTAGTTAGAGTAAACATTTCAAAGTCCTGGGTTTTAGAGGTTGTATATGTGACGGAAGCCCGCGAGGCTGTGCTGTGAGTAAACCTCACTCCCCTACACCTTAAGAGACGCACTGGCGACCGACACTAGTGCCCATGTGTTTTAGCCTCCTCGTCAGCTTGTCCGCCTCCCGTACCTGAGGTTGCCGGTTAGAGTCAGGACCGTACGTTCTCGTGACCACTCGGTTACATGTCTTTCAGAAAAACCGATGCTGAGCTACGTGACCTCAGTGTATTGATAATACATGGGAGGTGTGTGTGGGGGGAACTACATTTGCTGTTCATTTAAACTGTATGGCCCGGTGCTTTGATTGACTACTGAATTATGATCCAGGATTTTGATGTCAAGTTAGTCTGTGAAGCAGTTACGGTGTTTGGATTACTGCAATCAGCCGTGTCCTGTCGACTATTTACTCAAGAACAGATTTCATACAAAACAACTCAGTTAATGGTCGATGGAGATTATTACCTTATCTCATGGGTGCACTGAGAAACAAAAAGTGAACATTTCTCGCTCAAAAAAGAGAACAAAAAGACCTAGAGAGTTAACAATAAAGAGAACAACAACAGAAGAGACATTTGACATTAGGGATGTTTAAATGATGATGAAAGGAGTGGCTTTGATGTCTGTTACACTAGAGACATCCACAAGAGTCATTATATATAGTTATAGTTTTAAGTATTTTAGATCTTCTTTAAATGAGCTAAGCTGACGTGTTAATTCTGTTCTGCAGTGATGACCAGATGTAAGACACTGCAGCTATAATTTTGTACTAGTAAATTGACTTTTTCTTTGCAGTTTGTCTCTAAGCAGTGGTGAGTGTCCTGCTCCATGTCACATTGCTGATCATTTTGGGTAGAGTGCAACAATGTCCATTCACCAGTTTTCTATCACAGTGCATTTAAACTAAACTCAAGGATTCTTCCCTCATTTAGGACTGCGCAGGACAGGCTGTATCTGCTTCAGTATTGAATCTATCTCTGCTGTGAGTGTCTGCAAAGGGGGTGGGACTGGAGAGAGACTCAGCACACCCTGTATCTACACTCTCTATTAACATAGTCAGCAGCTGTGAAAGGGCAGAGCGCAGGCCGCCTGGAGATTTATCAGAATGTCACCGTACGCCACATTAGCCCTGACACCACACTCACATACACATACACACATTTGCAGCCAGGACACTGGCGACCCTGGTGAAGCCAGGGTCAAACTGATATGTCAGAAGCAGTCATCTCATTCCAACAAGTCACAAAGGTTGCGCACGAGTGTGTGCCTGCAGCTTCTGAGTAAGTAAGTGTGGTATGTGAATTTTCCAAATAGTGTGTCTCAATGTGCATGTACCCATTACTGTCCAGAATTAGTTTTTCTACCCTGGGTTGATGTTTGCTTGACTGAAAGACAAATAGAGGTCTACCAACACCTGCGTTTGCACTCTGAAAGCAACCTTCAGCACATCAAAGACGTCTGGCTTGTGCTCTGCAGCCTTCCTAAATCATTAAACACTCTCTTTAATCACACACACACACAGACACAGACACACACACACCCCTTTGGCTGCATCAGTAATTTCAGCTGTATCAGTGCCACGGTCAGAAATGAATGCATGTCAGAGGGATGCTGCAACATCTTCTTAAGATGCTTTCAATTTCATGTTCAAGGTTCACAAACAACAACCGTTAACTGCTTTACATTCATTTTAGACATGGTGGGAGCGGGGGTGGGGAGGGTTTACTTGAGGCGCCGTTAAAGTGAGGGCATGTCTCCAACTAAAATATGTACATATATTTCAGGATGTGGTACATCCCTAGGAATAATCACTTCTGATCTAAAATAAACAGTTTTGAGTTTCCAAAAAAAGTGGTCTCTTGGCTCAACTTTCCCCTGGTGAGGTATAAGTTGAGCCGTGGGAGAAGATAAGTTGAACCACATGCAGGTCAGGGACGTCTGTCATTTCATGGCACTTAGATTGTGACACATTGCTGCTAGTTCTGTCTCAGTACCTACACTGAAGGCTTGATTGGCATGTCCTGTTCTCTTGTAACCAGTTTTTGTCTCTTAGTTGTTTCATATCACTGTATCACTTTAAAGTCATACTGTCAATGTTGATGTCCCTTGCCTACCGGACAAATCGACATCCCATTCTGTACCTCTCCCACTGCTCTGTCCAAATCCACAAGAGGAGTTGAAGCCCTGTCTGTCTTGGCAGGCAGCTTGGCATGGCATGTTGGTTTCTGGTCTAAAATTCAAAATGTCACATCATTTCGCTGATACTACTACTTTAATAATAATCATGGATCAAATGACCCCAATCCCTGCCATTTTAGAGCTAACATCATGCTAACTTTATTGCCTAATATTGTAACTTCCTAAAGCCCTACCTCGTAAGATTTTTTTCAAACTTGTCTGTAATTTTTCAAATACAAGAATGACTGAATACAATATGACTCCTTGAATATTAAAAAAATCCCTTTGAATGTTTTTATTTTCTAACTTACATGTGCTTATCACTTATTTCATGGGCTTCTCTCCATCACAAGGTGAGTAAAATGAATGACTCTTCAAACATGTGTGGTCACATGACCAATCTAGTCTATAGTTGCCTAGAAACAAATCGTGGCTCAATGTTCCCATCAGGCTCAAATTGCCCCCTTCTCTGCAGCTTTTGTTTAAAAAAAGCATCACCAAAAGGGTTTTATGTTCCATTGGAGCAAAGTTTCATTAAGATTAAAGACAACAAATACCAAGGGAAACACATTTTTGACTTCATTTCATGCCCTGTGCTGTGTTTTGCTTTGTTAAACCGTATGTTTCAGTGCATTAATGAGGAAGATACACACAGGCTAAGTGCAGGACAGCCAAGTGTGTCTGCAGACACCTTACAAATCAGTCCTAATTGCAGAGAAAGTGGTTTTCCCACGGGATTTTTAGGCTTTTTGTTTGTTTTTTTCTGTTCATATGATGAATTAGGTTGCTGTGGAACAGGAGAAACCTCTCAAATTCTGTCTTTGTTTTTGTTGCTCCTCAAAATAACTTTTACATTTCTACTTTGATGTAGCTTTACAGATGGAGTGTGTGTGTGTGAGTGTGAGAAAGGTCGGATATGCAATTCCAGAGAAATCCCAATATCATGACAAATACCATGATGTAGAGCAAACAACAACACAGCAAGTAATATAACTAACGTTAGGTAGGTTGTGGGTTAGCAAACTGTCGTACAGTTGCTGCTGCGGAGCTAACATGCAGAGAGGACGAGACGGTCACAGCTCCAAACAGCTGTGGGACACAGGCTGTGGCTCAGGAGGTAGAGCGGGTTGCCTTTTAATCAAAAGATCGGCAGTTCAATCCCAATCCCCGGCTCCTCCAGGCTGCGTGTCGAAGTGTTCTTGAGCAAGACACTGAACCCCGAATTGCCCCTGGTGGCTGTTCCACCAGTGTGTGAATGTTAGTTTCTGTTTGAGCACTTAGGCTCGTGTGTGAATGCGATGGAATGTAACAGCGCTAGAAAGGCTCTATACAAATACAGAACATTTACAAATAATCCAGCCAAAATTGTATGTGTATAGGATATGTGTACACAGAGGGAAGTCTTACTATTGTTATTAGTGTAACATGGAGACCATGATGTTACCAAACTGCCATGTTTGCCACGTCTTTTTATCTGGCCAACAATAGTTGTTTAAATATGATGGGTTATATTAGCTTCATAGGTTTACCAACTGTCATATTATCCTAATAATCTCCTGGTCAATCTAATAATTGCCCAGGAGTTGCCTTTTAGATTGATTGTCCAAAAACAAGTTTTCATCCTCGGTTCAAACCTGTAAAGACTGCATTTCCTGTTAAAGAAGATAAACCAACATGAAGACCAGAGAGCTGTCTATGGGAGAAAAGCAAGCCGTTGTCAAGCTAAGAAAAGAAGGAAAATTGACCAGAGCCATTGGACAAACATTGGGTATAGCGAGCACAACAATTTGAAATGTCCTGAGAAAGAAAGAAACTACAGGTGTACTGAGCAACAGATGTCAAACAGGTCGGCCAAGGAAAACAACAGTAGTTGAGGACAGAAATATGGTGAGAGCTGTGAAGAAAACCCCCAAAACATCAGCAACGACCTCCACAGTGCAGGGTGAAGGTATCACAATCCACTGTTGGAAGGAGACTCAGAGAGCAGAAATATAGAGGCCACACTACAAGATGCAAACCACTCATCAGCAGGAAGAATCGGAAGGCCAGAGTGAAATTTGCAAAGAAATGCATTGAAACTAATGGGGAGGAAGTTTCTCATGCAGCAGGACAATGAGCCAAAGCACACTGCCAACAAAACAAAGGACTTCATCAGGGGAAAAAAGTGGAAGGTTTTAGACTGGCCAAGTCAATCAGCTGACCTTAACCCAGTAGAGCTGCATTTCACCTCCTTCAGAGAAGACTGAAGTGAGAAACACCCGAAACAAACAAGAACTGAAAGAAGCTGCGGTAAAAGCCTGGAATAGCATCACAAATGAAGAATGCAACAGTTTGGTGATGTTGATGGGTCGCAGGCTTGAGGCAGTTACTGCAAGCAAGGGTTATGCCACCAAATACTAAATGTTATTTACTTTAAGATTATTTGTTCCATTACTTTTGCTCACCTAAGAATGCTGTGGTCTAATACAAACGGTGATATGTCTTAAGTAATTTAACACATCTATAAGTGAATACCAGGAAATAAAAGCTGAAATTCTGAACTCTTGTCTCATACTCATCTTTTGATCTTAAACCCAAATGTCTTCAGTGAACAACAAAAACAAAGGAATTTGCCTCACCGTTCCAATAATTTTGGAGAGGACTGTATAATATTAACCCTAATATCAGTTCACACAGGCTTGTTGCCTTGTTAGTTATAGTAAGAGATGGACCAATTGCCTTTTTCCTGGCTGATTCCAATAACCGATTATTTAAAGGTCTGACCTGCTGATTACAATTGTTTCTTTCTATAACCATAACAAATCTCTTTCTACCTTATCTTTATTGTAAAGTTGTTATTTTTTATTAGGATCCCAATCAGCACCAGGATAAACGTAGCTTTATTGGCATGAATGTGAACAAAAATATTGCCAATGCATTATACAAACTACGTAAGAACAATCAACCCCATACATTTCATTAAACAAGTAATTAAAGCGTATGTGTTTGTGTTGTAGCATGGCTAAATTAGTTATGAATTTTAATAAATTTATGAGAATTAATACCCAATTTTGAATTTTAATATTCATAAAGAATATTCCTCGTTTCAGGGCACCACCGGAGTTGTTATAATCCTAGAGTCTCCGGACCTCTAGGTAGCTTTTAATAATTATACAATTATTACTAGTGATCAGTTAGTTAATAATCGCTAAATTATCTTAAATCAATCAGTCAGTCTCATATCTAAAGGGTCAATTCTCTTGGCAGGGACATGGAAATAGGCAACACACACAGTTTCTTGATTACAGTGAATTTATTAACTAACGTTAACTAAAGCGATATAAACGGGTGGTTAAATACAGGGAAAATAAACAATGGCTGAACAATGAGAAATGGAGGTTCGATTGTGGGAAACATTTGACTCATACGGCATAGAAGAACTAATGAAAGTAAACTAACGCTATGAGTTTAGGAGTTAAAAGGAAATCTCTGACCACAGAATGTTGGTTAGGTCTTACGGCTTGTCGACGGCCTGCTTTGGCCTGTTGCACGGGTCCCACGCTAGCTGCCCGATCCTGGCTTTTTGCTAGGGATTCTCCGGGGTTCTCCGTGTCTGAAGAAAACGCCTCCTCCGTCTGGCAATTCGGCTGTTTTCAGGTTTCCTTCGTTGCCGCTGGCAAGACCACGTGGCTTGGTCTGACCTCGGTGAAGTTGGCTCGACGAACAAGCTTAAAAGGGAACTTGGTCGTTCCTGAATTAGTCCAGTGTAACTTAACGGACTGATAACTTTAACCAACAAAAGAAAGTAGGAAAATAAAACAAACTGAGGGGCAGATCGATGTCGCGGCACTGCGCGTGTGTAGCTTCAAGCGAACGAAGGCCTGTTGCGCTGGTCGAACTCTTAGGGCGTTGCCTGGAGAGGCACGCCGGACGCGTGCCGAAGCGTCCAGAGAGCAGAGCGGAAGACCACGGCACGAGGGGAAGAGCAGAGCAGAGAGAGAGAGCGAACGACGTCGTGTGTCGCTCTTTTGTTGCCTGGGGCGTGGTTCCCCCAGGGGGCGTTTCAGGTTTCCTGAGGGACTGCCTTTCTAAACTTTTGATGTCTAAAAAGAAAGTCTATTTGCACGTATTATAATCAAATATTTTCCATAATCAAACCTCAATGGTCAAACAGTTGTACCGTTCTAAGTTAAGCATTTGGTAACAGGAAAACAAGTGTCACATTATTGGTCAGGATAAGTGGGTGACATTTATACATTAACGGCATTTCCGACGATGGTATGTAATACTTATTTCGTCCACTTGGGGGAGCTCAGGTTACATGACGAAAACAATCTTTCCTTAGGAACTGGGGAATTCAACCTTAAATTCAAGCTGGATAATTAATAGAGTATAGTATGACATTTTTTTATCATCATTTCTAAAGGAATTGTGTGAGAAAGTATTGTGAACAAGCATTGGTTACACATAAGATGAAGGAATGTCCTTAATCTTGCTGAAAATAAAAACACTGCAAAAGTAACTTATTTAGAATCTTTTCAGCACTAATATGAACAACAGATAGCAACAACATGGTAACATAACTACTCAAATAGAGGCAAACGAAATCAAGTAACTAAAAGATTTAATTAAACTTAATTAAATGCTTTGAGTCTTTGGAGACTCCAGTCTTTGGTTATTTAAAGTTTGGCTTCCTTGGTTATGTCACACTTAGGTGAGACAAGGAGTAACCCTTTGATGGGGTAATGAAACACAGAGCAAGGTCAGTTGCCATGGTTATGTGTGTGTGTGTGGGGGGGGTGCGGGCCGGCTGTGGCTGTGGAGGTTGGCGGTTCAATCCCCCGGCTCCCTGGTTGCGTGTCGAAGTGAACCCCGAATTACCCCTGGCGGCTATTCCGCCAGTGTATGGATGTGTGTGAATGTTAGTTTCCGTTTGAGCACTTAGGCCTAGTGTATGAATGTATGACTGGTGAATGCAGATGTAGTGTAAAAGCGCTTTGAGTGGTCAAAAAGATTAGAAAGGCGCTATACAAGTACAGAGCATTTACATTTACATTTATTCTGTATGACAGATACATGTTGTATCTCACTTTTTGCGTGCATTCGGTCCTAAATTAATTAATCTCTAAACATCATGTCAAAGTATTGGGTGTTCCAGTTATGCTGGCTGTGACTACCTTAACAAATTATTCAGTATGACATTTGAAAGTGCATTATTTTCAATGTCAAAATTTATTTTATTTTTCTCAGTAACTTGTAACAGATAATTAACAATAAATACAAAAAGGATTTGAAATTAAGTGGAGTAAAACCCCCATAAAAAGAAAATACTCAACCTCAACATTTGAGCTGAGTTTTCTTTGAGCTCTTTCTCTGATCTCATGGTCCAATGTTCAGGAGACTTAAATTAGACTTATTTAAGATCAGTTAGAGATCTCTTGTTTTGGTCAGAGTCAGACATAAATGAGATTTTATATGGCTGTTTCTCCTGAGATTAATTTGAGAAGTGGGGGAAAAGGTCTTTGGTCTCACCTTGGTATTAAAAGCAGCTCATTTGTGTCTAGGAGAAAAGAAGGAAACAACTATGAGATCCCATCTTGGATTTTGCTTTCCTATGGGAAGTGGTCCTGTCTGTCAAAGAAGGTTAGCACAAATGTGCCTTTTCATAATTACTTGTGTGTTGTTTTCTCTTCTCATCTCAGGGCGTTACATACTGACGCTTTCAGAAAGGCTGACAAAGCAGTATTTGATGCAAAAGTTACCCTTCAGTGTCCGTATAAGACGCCCCCGGGTGCGTCTGTATGAGACGCCCTGTCTAGACCGGAAGCGCTAGTAGCTAGCTTGGTAGTTAACTAGCTATGTTTGTATAAAAGGCATTGACAGCTTCCCAAAGCACCTTACCATTACCCTAACCATTACAGAGGTGCGTGCCTAAACCTAAGTCAGAGATTGTATGCATGTCGACTGGCTAACCCTACAGCTGTGCACATCGGCCGTGCTAGCAGCTAGCCTCCTTTGTGTTGCTACATTGTTAGATTGTTGTCATTATTAGAAATTAAAAATATACTGTTGAATAAGGTTTTTCACATCCTATTAAATCATAGTGAACAGTTTGATCTCCAACAATTAAAAAACATTTTGTTATCTTGATTTGAAGGATTTAGTTGGATCATTTTGAACAGGCACATTTGCGGTAACCTTCTTTGACTGACAGAACCACTTTTGCACATGTGTAGAACGGATCTGGCAGGCAGTACAGATTTGGCACTGACAGCTGGTTACTGTCTGTGCCGCTGTGCGCATAAAATCGCCCTGCCAGCCTTCCTGGAGTTCCACAATTACTGAAGCGGTTCAAACTTTCTCTCCCTCCGGAGAGTTGTGTGTGTTGGTGAAGTAAAGGGGAAAGCAGGCAGTGGACCAAACCACTGTAAGGCAAGGGAGGGGACCTCAAAATGTTTCTAAACTTAAAACGCACTTTTATTGCCCCATTTGCATTGTGTATTGTTTTACTATTTACACAATTATTTTAAGTATATATCATTACAGCACTGTCGCCTCAAAGCAAGAAGGTCGTGGGTTCAAACCCTGGTTGCCCCGGCCTTTCTGTGTGGAGTTTACATGTTCTCCCTGTGTCTGCATGGGTTCTCTCCAGGTGCTCTGGCTTCCTCCCACCGTCCAAAGACATGCAGACTAGGTTAATTGGTGACCCTAAATTGTCCTATTGTCTATGTGTGGCCCTGCGATGGACTGACGACCTGTCCAGGGTGTACCCCGCCTTTCGCCCGATGTCAGCTGGTATTGGCTCCAGCCCCCTGCGACTCTGTTGACTGTGTAGTTGCTGTGGCTGCTATGTACATATAGTATGTTGGTGTTCAGGTTTACTGTCTGATGTAGTTGTTGTAATCGCTCCTAATAGAGGAAGGAATCTCTCTGTGTCTGACTGTCTGTATTGCGATCATCTCAGGAACCGCTCATCTCAGCGACTTCAAACATGGCGGGTGTGTTGCTGCGGACCCAAGGGTCGTGTTTCCTGCAATTTAAACATGCGAAATGTTCAGAATTAATAAAAATACTAGAGAACAGCGACATCTTCATCGCGCAGGTTTGATATACTTAGAAACAAATGTGTTGAAACTGAGTTGTAAGGGTTTTGTGAAATTCTAAGGAAGCGCTGAATATCTAGCAGTATCTCTGCCATTGTTTTGTTGTTTCAGTGTTATTAATTCTGTACGTGAAACCAATGGGAGATGGACATTTTGCACAGGGAGACATCATATTATGACACCATTGTATAGACAGACCTTCTCTCAGCACTCCCAACTGTGACCTACTTCCAGCATCCATTGTGTTGAGGAGACTGGGGTTGGTTGGCACACTTTTCACTGGCATAATTTAGGGTTGAATATTCTAATAAGCAGCAAACTAAATTTTAAGGCCTATAGGTATTGATACAGCTACAAATAAATATATTTTAACGTACATAAAGGTTAAAATTAGGTGATTCGAGATAAAATTCATGTTGCACATTTATGTTCTGGTCCTTTAAAGATCACAAAAATGTTTGCTTTGTTGAGCAAAAGGGTTGTTGTTTCAGTTTATAAGCAAGCAAACTGTTTGGATTATTTCCATGTTGAATGCATTTAAGTTGAAGTACAACTGTATACCATTATTAATGTGAATTCAACTTAAATCCTCACTTTTTTGCCATGTGTTTTTTTGGGGGGTGGGGGCACATTAGCTCTTAATACAGGCCCCCAGATGCTTACACTGTACATACTCTATGTAGCAGTTTGTTACACCGGATGTAAACAAGCTATAGGCCATATGGCTCCTTTTGAATTAGCTTCAGTGATTGGATTTCTGTAAATTTTGTGTGTATATCTAAGTAGGGTTTTTTTTTTACCAAGGGCAAGCTATTGTAGCCATCAAAAATTACTGATATTTACTACTTATAAATGCACCATTAAAGGCAGCATTACTCCACACTGACACCATGTAGACTCCCTGTCCAATCTTTATAGGCCAACATTTTACCATGATGCCTGATAATGACATCAAAAAACTTTTTACTGTTGAAATCCAAAAAAAAACCTTAAACTTCCAGACTTCAAGGGAAGTTAAAGAGTATCAGTGAGTATTGGTCGCTTCTTACTAGATGCTCTGGGTCGGGATGACAACACAATAGGCATTTTTGATAAAAGAAACAGAATCACAGCCAAGCCTAGATATTTTATGGCACTACATAAAATTTTAATCTGGGCTCCTCACTGTGCCCTAAGAGACCAGCATAATTCAATAATTTATTCTATCTCAAATAATATGGTAATAAACATGTCGTCCACTCAGTGCAACAAGCTGGTAAACCGGAAGTGGATGTGTTGGTTGTAATTCAAACACTGAATTTTATAATGACTTTCAATTGGTGCATTTTTAAAAACACAGAAAAGAATACATTAAATAAATAATAAGAGTTTCCAATCAAACTAATCAGTAGTTCTCTCAAGAAAGAAATCAACCAATCAATTGCAATGTAAAATTTAGATCATGTTCAATTGGAAATGCTGTGCTAGTTTTTTTTATGAGAAGGATCTTTTCATGATTAAAATATTGCCTAATGCCTTATATTTCATTATTATTCAGCAGGATAGCGCCTGTACTTCTGTTCCAGCTGTCTTGGTGAACTTTGGTTATTTTAGAGAAATATCAAACTTTACAGCTTCTGTATTTACAGCATGACATTATTATTTCCAATGAAATGTATTTGTTGATAGTAGAAAATACAGAATGATGGTGAGATTGATCTCTGCTCTGAAATATGACATGAGGGAAGCACTAATTGCTGTCAGGGAAATGTTGTGCTTATTATCTATGAAGCTGGTGTCTGTCAAGATTTTCATAACATGATTTGTGTAGATAAGCCAGATGCTAAGTGAGCCCCGTGGTATAGCATCAACTCTCTGCTGGTGCATTAAGTCAGTTCTTTAGATCAGTTTTGCTTGAACTCATCAATCTCGCAGCGTGGGTTGGTAGTGAATTTGTCATCATATGATCCATAGATATCTGAGCTGTTCGCCCACACAGTCATGTGGGAGGTACAGGGCAGTTATGAATGACACCTTTAGGCTCTGTTATTTTTCAGTCTCGGAGGGATAGGCAACGGTGTCCGTCACTTTTCTCTCAGTTCTTCTCAGCTTTAAAAGGGGTCTGTGCACAGAATGACTATCCAGAGGATGCTTTTAGTCAGAGTACTCAGAGTGGATTCTAAATACATGTGCCTTACACTTCGTTTCTTAGCCCTTATGTGAGCAAGCCCTTAGCCTTGCTCACATAAAGTCCAAGTTTAGCTTAACATTGTCTCACATTTATGTTTATTGACCACACAGTACCTATTCAGTTAATAGGTTTAAACATCCAAGCCAAAGGTAATCATCAATAATTAGAGAAAACAACATCTTAACATTTGTAAGTCTATACAGTTTAATTCATGTGATGGTGTGAGGCTCCAACATCCAAAATGTAAGTGTAGTCTGTCAGATAGCTCTGCAACATTTTAAACCCAGAGAACAAAATAAAGAAACATGGATGCTCTACTGTTGTGACTTCCCAGGGTCTAGTCATCGCAGTGAGGCTGCCAGGCAACCCACAATTAAAACAGAGGTGCTGTGCAGCTGGATAAACTGGTGTCCAATTGTTCCAATGCTTAACTCCTAAAACTAGAAGTTGTCTTTTTTACATTTCTGTAAGTGTGCAGATTAATGTGTTTTACATTAGTAAGCTGGTGTTCTTTGAGAGTCTTTATGCTAAGCTGCTGTGGGCTAATGGCCTCTAGCTCTGTACTTAACACATGGGCGGAATCGATTTGCTCATCTTACTCTTGGAACAGCAGCAAAAAAGCGTATTTCCCCAAAATGTTGAACCATTTCTTGAAATTGTACTAACACGGACAATTCTAGCAAATGAAGCCTATGAATACAAAACACTGATAGAGGGTAGACTCTGAGATCAAAAGCCCACCTGTACACAGTGTGAATTAAAATTCCATTTTAATTCAACAGCTCTGCAATAGATATAACTTTGTAAAAAGTGGACACCTGCCACAGGGCACAAGACCTCAAGAGTCCCTGCAAGACACATGTTCACTTTTTGTTACTTGGTTGGTGGTAATTTAAGTAATTGCAGATTTATTTTGGAACATGCAATGTATTTAATTCCTAAACTCTTTTTTCACCCATGAGTGCCTTCTAGCTAGCACTCATTATTGTATACTTGACCTGTTTTGTATTAATGTAAACATTTAATCCCTGAGATGTTTTGCAGCTAGAAGTCAACAAAAGATGACCCTTTTGAACACTGGTAGAAAAGCCTTGTGTAGAAATCTGTAAAAGTTTTAAACAGTCATAGAATTGTGGTAATCAAACTGGCATGCAAAAATAATTTAGCTGCCATGTAAAGTCTGCTGTGATGGCTGAACTTGAAGGTGGCAGTCTAGGGCCCCATTAATTCATTGATCCTAGTAGATAAAGTAGGGAAATGGGGGTCATTTTCTCTCTCTCTGGCACGTTGCTGCCGGGCATCAGTTAAAAGGACTTGCACATTTCTCTACAAAGGTTAGAGAGCCAAGCACTTTGAAATGCGTTGACTGGCCCCGGGCTACTGAATCAGGAGCATTTGATTTGTCTCAGTTAGAATACTGACCACCAGGTTGGGTCAACGCAGTAACACAGTGCTGCCTTTCATCCATCTTCCAACCTTCCTTTGGCCCCCAAAATCTGTTTTTATGCATTAGGTTAAGCTTGGATAGCAACACTGTTCCACTGACAGCAGCTTTGAGGCCGTGACATTGCTTCCTGTGACACACATTTCCGTGAGAACGATAACCACTGTTTAGTCTTTCGCCCTCCTCAATTTTCTCTCTTAATCTCTTTTCACCACAATCTTGACTCCTATATTTATCTACTCTGTTATTCTCCCTCCATATCATATAAGACTTGCTATTATTTATTTTTAAAAAATAATCTTAGTGTGAGGGGGTAGTTTCTGTTGCTGTCCTCTGAGCTTAGCTCTGAGCCTGTCCTAACCTACTATCCTAGCGTCTAGTCATGCACAGCTAAGGCAACCTCGCTTACTGTGTTACGAGGGTTTGTGTTTACTCTTCCGCCTTTGCTTTTGTCTCTTCTCAGTTTTGTGAATGAAATAAACACTGATGACTGATGACTACTCAGCTGTGTGTGTCTGTAAAGGCAGATGATCACTCCCGAATTATTAAATTAGAGGCATGCTTGTCTGCTGTGAAAGACTGGATGTCACGCAATTTCCTGCTCCTAAATTAAGATAAAACTGAGATGCTGGTCATTGGCCCTGCTTGACATAGACACCAGTTTGATCAAGTAACAGTAACTCTCCGCAACTGTGTAATTTCTCAAAGTTGTTTCACCTACGCAACATAGCTAAAATTCTGTCTGATGCAGAGACCCTGATTCACACTTTTGTTTCATCCAGGCTTGATTATTGTAACATATTGTTGTCTGGTCTACCGTGTGCTAGTAATAAAAGTCTTCAAATGGTTCAGAATACTGCAGCTAGAATTTTAACTGAAATGTTTTGTGTTGACATTTGAGTGTGCCACTGGAGCTGCTTACAGCTGAGAAGATTTTAATAATAATAGCTCCAGGAACACTTCAGGAAACAAGTATAAAATATTAGCAAAACATTTTTTTTTCTGTCTTTGTTTAATTGACATTTGCGTTCGAAAGTTTTGGTCTGACTGTTTGACTTCCTGTCAATGCATGTATTGTATAATTTCCTGTTAGTACAAAACAACAAACCACATTGGCTGCACTCCATTTGGCCACGCTGGCATACCACACGTAACATAGTGGCAAGAGCAGGGAAACTTAAATGTAGCGCAGGCAGCTTATGAGATGGCATGTTTAATCTCTATCAGATGCTGTGGTAAAGTTTTAATCTTTTCACAGCTTATTTTCTGTCCTTTTTTTTCTTTTCAGCCCTAAGTGCTGGCAGAGACAGTAAAGAAACTGGTCCAATTGGATTTAGCCAACAAAAATGTGGAATATCTGTTTACTTGTCCATATTGTTCACAATGCTGTTAGTTCTAGTGGTATTTTGTCAACTTGCCATACAAGCCGTCAGTTCAAGCCGCCAATAACTTCATTTGCCAAACTGTGGGCCAAACTGAAATGCAGTGGAAACAACGTTGTCACAATCCTGTCCTGAGTGCTGTGTTTTTGGGTTTTGATTCTGAGGGTTTGGTTTTGTATATGCATGTTAGTCCTATCATCTGTTCCGTTTAGTTCTGAATTTATTCATTTATCAGTTTGGTATCTGTTATATAGGCTGTGGTCTTGTATCCAGTTGTTGTTCTGTTATCTTGTCTCCCTTAGCCACCCTGTCTTATTAGTTAGAATCCCTTTTGCTGTTAGTTTAGAGTTAGTTTGAGTTTACTTGCTACCTTTAGTGTGCGTCTTCTACCTGATGTTACTGTTTGTCTGGTTATTATCTGGTCAGCTGGTGTTTTGGTATTTTCCTGATTTCAGTTCTGTTCCAGTCTCATGTATGAGTTTCTGTACCATCATGCTTGAGTTCTGTCTGCTTGTCTATTTATGTTCTCTGCAAGTTTCATTAATTCATCTGATTTTGTTCATTCTGCTCTAGTCTCTGTGTAGCCATTATTATTATTATACATCCACATCTTTAAGTTACTTAGTATCTGTCTTGTCTCGCATCTTAGGTCTTAGTCCTGTACTTTTAGTGTGTTTAATCCTGGTTTGTGTTGTTTTGCCCATGTCTGCTCTGCCTGTGTCTCGTTGGCCTCATGTCCCTCACCTGTGTGTCTCCTCCCAGCTCGTTAACCCTGTGTATATACCCTTGCTTGTTTCCCACAGTCCTTGTCCTGTCATTGTAGCTTGTAATGCTCTGTCCTGTGATGTCCTCTGTCCCGTTTTTCTCCTGCCAGTTCTTGATTACCAGTTTGTTCACTGGGATTGCTTATTTTACTTTGAATACCCTGGACTCGTCCACTCTGTTTGTAAGTGTGCTTGCCTTTTGTTTAATTAAACCTTTGATCTGAACCTGTCAGCTGTGTGTCCTGCATTTGGGTCCTCCAACCTGCTCACCCAACCACGCAGCCTGACAAACGTACACCACTCTCAAATCCACAATGCTCGGGCGAGTTTTTGGAGCACACCTATATATTTCTTGTACAGCTAAAAAAACAAACTGCTAACAATAAAATGGAAATAAACATACTGTACAGTTTGTAGGAAATTGGGGCACAGGCGTCTATAATGCTGCCACACTTCTCTCTCCACTGAAACAAGAAAATAAAGCTTTGCAAAGCACCACAGCCCATGAGTCCACTATAACTGACTCACCAATTCCCTCTTGACTTTTTTGAAATGAAAGTTGTTCACAAACTTTTACCCTTCTTAAACAATTCCTTGTATTTCCTGTGCCACTTTTCCCAATACCTGTGGCAAGGGAAGTAAAATCTGCCCCAAGGAGGAAAGGATAACAAATGATTGAACATATGGACGGAGAGATGGAGGACAGAGTAATCCTGTTAGCCAGCTAATCGGCATGGATATAAGGTCCAGGGACGCAGAATGTTAGACACAGGAACCTGCACCCACAGCATCACCACTGTGTGTGTGTGTTCCTGGAAGGGAGGGGTCTGAGGATCCATTACCCATTATCATCCCATGCTCTTGGGGATTACTGTGGATAAAGTGAGAGAGAGGGAGAGAAAAGGAGAGAATAGGGACTTAGCCTCATATCCTGCAGCTTTTTGCTCTGCTGTCCAGCTCACCACACAATCATTTGGCTGACGGCGAGGCTCAGAAGGAAGGAATGCTTTAGGAGGTATTGTAGCCAAAGAAACAGTAATTGAAAACTTGATTAAACTGCTTAATAAGTTTGCAGTATGCTGCAGTCAGAAAAGCCATCTCAATGTCCTGCATCTAATCCAATTCCTGCTACTTTATAGACAAACTGCAATAAATTCCTGTCACCAACAATGATATTTGTCAGCAGTAATGGAGATACTGTATCATAAGTTTCATAACTCTTTAGGGGGATAGCAATAATTAGCAACAGGGAGTGCAGTTTTCAACTAGAGAACATATTTATGGAACAAAGACACACCAGCAGGGCAGGAATTTCACCATGGCCTCTGTCTGGCCTTGATGCCCTCCTAAACATCTTATGCACATCAGCCACTATGGCCTAGGTAGCTGAGTAGCAGTCTCACAGAGCTAGTATGGCTGTAAATACCATGACAGCAAGTATTTGCATGGCTTCAACAGGTTGCCAATCAAAGGAAAATGAACCAAGGTCAATTCAAGCCATTTCAACAATTTTACTTTCAAATATTGTGACTGATAGTCTTCATAGCGCTCTCATATTGTAAATGGATAGATAGATAGATAGAGCGTACACCCCTCACATTTTTGAAGAAATGACACTTTCACTTAGGGGTGGACTCACTTTTGTTGCGAGCCGTTTAGACATTAATGACTGTGTGATGTGTTATTTTGAGGGGACAGCCAATTCACACTGTTATACAAGCTGTACACTCACTACTTTACATTGTAAGTGTCATTTCTTCAGTGTTGTCACATGAATAAATATAATTAAATATTTACAAAAAGGGGTGTAGGGTTGTACTCACTCTTGTGAGATACTGTATGTATTGATAATTTACAACAAGTTATATTTTACAAATTGTGTAATTATGGAATTGTGCTTTTCATATCCCCATACAAGAAGTCAGAGCACGACCTGGCAGGAACAAGAGTACTCAAGGACACGCTAACACAAATTAATACCCACTGTGATCTGACAGTTCACGTCACCAGTCTAATGCTTCAGCACCATATGTTTCCTCTTAAATAACACAGTTTTGTTGTACAACATCACCATCTCATAGGCACAACTCTGTGAGCAGCATCATGCGTCTGTTCCAGCTGGGTACATCAAGGACACACACACACACACCAGAATGACTTTTTAAAGTGTTTACATCAAACCTCAAATTATTCCAAAAGCGGGAATATCATTTGAATAAATGAATAAAGTTACTCACTGCTGTTCAGCATGGCAGTACATGCACGTAAAACCAAATATTACATTCATATTTCATGTGTTTCAGCCATCATGTGCTTAGTGTACCATACTACAGATTTCAGAGCTTTTAGCAAGTCAAAGTTGTAAAAGTGCAGAACCGAAAATAAATCTTGACCTACTGAGGTAATCATTGCAAAGATAATGCAGTGCAACAGCTAAAAAAGACGCAAGAAAAAATTTGGGGTTTACAGCATGCGTGTGAAGCAAGGACCGCACGCCACGTTTCCTTGTTATTTCATCCCACACAAATAAGTAGCTGAAAAGTGTCATAGCTTCAGTTGAGATTTTATTTTTAAACCTAATTGAGCCATCATTAAGTTTTCCTTGTGATGTAGTTTTGAATCAAGGCAGCAAAGTTACCCATCTGTCGTGCACCTGTGACTGCTTATGTTATGCATTATGAAGTGAATTAATACTATACGCTCGTTCCACATATCCTGGTTGTCTAATGATTTGCCAGACCTGTTGTGCATTCACAATTGTGGTTAGATGAAAAATGGGATTGGATTGGCAGCAGAAGAGACATCTGAAGAGAGGCTGCAAAAAGAGAGGAAGAGGTATGAGCTGAGAGCTGTGTGTGTGTGTGCCAGTCAATAGAGCCTACAGTACATTGCCAACAAACAAATAGCTTGTAGCTGTACATTTAAATATGAAGTGATTGAAATGTTGCTTTAAATCTTTGGTTTACAGCAGTTACAACATTTCTTGTCTTTAATTTTGCAAATAAACTAATTCTAACAAAAAAAATAATATAAAACCCTAATATAAATGCAGTCTAGGTGCTCTAAATGTAGGCTACTGTAGACATGTTTACTTGCATGTTGTACATAATCATCCAAGTATATCCATTTAATATTTATTTCTTATTTGCATTACTTACAACTCACAGAAACACTTCACTTCACAGTTCATTTAGACGAAGAAATGAGTGTGCGTACCAAAATTCAAGGCAATCCATCCAATAGTTGTTGAGACATTTCACATAAAAAACATAAATGTGAACCTGATGTTGGCGCTAGAGGGAAAGTCAGAGGATCATCAAAGTCAGTATGATTCATCCTCTGGGCACCATGGATCAGTGTATGTACTGTAATTTAATGGCAACACATCAAGTAGCTGTCAAGATATCTCAGTCTGGCCCATAGTGGTGGACCAACAGACATTGCCATCCCTAGAGCTATGCTGCGAGCATGGCTACAGTTTAGTTTTACTTGTTTTTCCTTTAAAAATCCATTTCACTCCCAGACCTTCTAGGGGGTGACAGTTACTGTATGTTTAGGGAATAAAAACTGAGGGAAGAGTAATGCTATATTGCTATAGCAGTTTGATATTTGGTTAGTGTAAGGGGTTTGGCTATTGTGAAATAAGAAAAATCCTATGGGTTTGAGTTGAGAATGGAATGTGGATGTTCAGCCTTGGATCAGGGCATGGACTCCACTGTGAATGCACTGTGTGACCCCTTTCTATCAGAAACAGCATCACCTTTTTCAGTAGTTTGACCTACAGTAGCTCGTCTGTTGGATCGGACCACACGCCTTCGCTCCCCACATGCATCAATGAGCCTTGGCCGCCCATGACCCTGTCGCCGGTTCATCTCTTTTCCTTTCTTTGACCACTTTTGATCGGTACTGACCACTAAGACACCATATTGGATTTAGACAACCCTTTGAAATGTCTACAGAAAAGACTGTCAGCAACAGGCAGAAGTGGGAAAATAACAGCATTGGATTTCGGCAAAATTAAAATGTGGGTTTTGATTGGCCTGTTATTGCTGTAAATGTAAAGCTACCCAGAGGAGACAAAGACGCCTGTAAGTGCAGATTGGATGGGAAACCGGACTATAAAAATTGTCTTTAAGTGCCTTCGCTTTATAGATCCTGTCTTCCAGTACCTCGCTCTCCTTCTTCCACCTTCCTCTCACCTCCACTTGTGCCTTTCTTTCCATGTGCCCTCACATCTTTTAGCAGAAATTACTCATCCAGAGCAGCCACCTACAATAGGAAAGGAGAGCGTTATGAAATGATTGTACTCTTTTGATAGCACTGTTCATCCAAAGTTTCTCTTCACAATAAAGAATCCCTGGTGTTTTCATCGATTGAGCCAGGTTCAGGTAGTTCATCTGACAGAGTTTTAATTGCCTTTTTCAATCCTCGTTCAACTATTGCCAATTTCCCTTTAATTATGATATACTAACTCCTAACTTTGCCTGCCCTGAGAGGAGAAAAAAGGTGTAAAAATTACACAAGATTGCTGCAGAAAATCAAACTGACTCACTTTATGGTCTTGTGTAAGATGGCGCCATCAATAAAATTAGCTGTGAGACAGGCGAGGGACAGTGAAGCCAGTTCGTGGGAAGATGTGATGAGCTGAAGTTACTGGTAGACTGCCAATCAGTGGGGAACTGGATCGTCCTCTCCATTACAGAGACTTGAGTTATGTTTAACATTATAATTTAGCAGCTCAAATGAAGATAAATGATTGGCACCACACTAAACAGAGGAAAAAAACAGAGGAAAAGAGGAAAAGAAAGAGAGAGACAGTAAAGTAAATGTATGCTATATACCCTTCAAAAGACGTGAGGACAAAATGGACTGTGTTTGCAGCCAGTGTGCCAATGCTTTTGACAGTAGGTATGATGTGATTCCACTATTAGAGAATCTTGCAGAGTAGGACAACATTTTGGGAAATAAAATGATACGTAACTTGTATCTTGGTCAACCTATAGACAAAGAAAAATGTAAAAATATTTCTTGGAGGAACAACAGCTGGATGTAGTGACTTCATCATTGTAGTGCCATGGTGTCTATACAGAGACCCAAACCAAAGCATGAACTCACTGACCATATACTGTATTTGGAAACCAAAGATGCTGCTCAGAAGTACTTGAGATTTAGAGGTGTTGGTTGGTGCATTATTTGATCTTGAACCATGCCAGGTTAGCTGTCTCTGGTCTTTCTGCTATGTCAGGCTATCTACACTTCCTCATTCAAATCAAGGGTGTAAGGACAGATGGCGTTGTATGCTGTACAGATTGTGGCAAACTGTGATTTGTGATATTGGGACATATAAATAAAACTGATTTGATTTGACTCCACTTTCTGAAAGAAAGCAAATGCATAATTTCAAAATGTTCAGAAATCGAGCATAAAGTTTGTTCTGGCAGGTAATGAAGCTCTCTCTGCAGGGAGGTCCCAGAACAGAGCCATACCGCCAAACAGAGCTTACTGCGGCGCAAAAAAAGTTTCTTTGATGAAAGTTGTCCTGACTGAACTATTTTGCTACTCTAAAGCCCATAAAAATCTGGTTCAAAATCTTGGGTATTTCTCTCTAAAATTAATAACATCCTTCGGTATGATTTATGAAGACTTAAAGGTCAAAAACATCACACTTGAGTGGGTATGGTTGTTGTTGTTTGAATTGTCAGTTAAATATATAATAATAATGATAAATAATAATAAATATGAATTAGATTTAAATGGCGCTTTTCTAAATACTCAAAGATGCTTTACAGAGGGTTAGATGAAAGTAATTGGTTAAAAAGAAGAGGAGGGGAGAGAGGGGTAGAAAATTACCTTGGGAATGCAGTCTTTTAAAAGGTGGGTTTTTAGGGCCTGTTTGAAAGATGGCATGGTGTTAGCCTGTTGGATGTGGCAAGGGAGGGCGTTCCAGAGGGAGGGTGCAGCATTAAAAACACCTTGTCACCTTGTCCTGATGGTTTTTAGGCCTAGTCCACACGGACTGGGGTATTTTTATAACCAGAGTTTTTCCTCCTTTGTTTAAAAATATATCTACATGAAAATGCAAAACACGCTATCAAGTGCTGTCAAGAGCATGCCATACCACAAGGCAGCGATATGAGCCTAACATCAAGTTTAGTCAGTAAGTCAGTAAGTAAGTTTTACTGAAACAGATGATAACATTTTAGTGGACTGTCAGTTCCAAACTTCCAAACCCCAATTCTGTATAAGTAACATCTCCGAGCAAGAGGTAGTAAGGATAATTAAAACACTTAAGACTTCCAAAGCTAAGGACTGCTACGGCATGGACTCTATAATGCTCAAGTCGTTAAAGGACTGCTTATCTCCATCCATTACAAGTATCATAAACCTCTCAATATCTCAAGGGATTTTTCCAAACACATGGAAAACTGCTATTGTGTCACCAATTCTTAAAGCAGGAGATCCCCAGATTATCAGTAACTACAGACCTATCAGTATTTTGCCTGTTGTATCCAAGGTGATGGAGAAGTGGGTTTCAGAGCAAATAGTCTTTTATTTGAACAATAGTGACTTTAGCCTGCATCCTATGCAATTTGCTTTTAGAGCTCACCATTCAACAGAGACTGCTACCCTTTTCCTTCTGGAAAACATTAAATCCATGATGGATATGGGTGGTACTGTGGGGGCAATCTTCCTGGACCTTAAAAAGGCCTTCGACACTGTGAATCATGGAATACTTATTAACAAATTAATTTCTTTTAATTTTTCCAATGATACCATTAAGTGGATTGATTCATATCTAAAGGAAAGAACAAATTATGTAAAGGTTCAAAATCATAAATCCACTGCTTATACAAATAATACTGGTGTTCCGCAAGGATCTATACTTGGGCCACTGTTGTTCAGTCTTTATGTTAGATTTGCCCTTGGTTTGTCCCGATGTAGAAATCCAGTTGTATGCTGATGATGCTGTTATTTATGTACACAGCAGCACAAAGCAGCAAGCTGCTTCAAAACTGACCAGTGCAATGAACTATCACAACATGGCTTGACAGATCATGTCTTACATTAAATGTTTGTAAAACGGTTAGCATGTTCTTTTCAAAGCGACCATGTAGCACTCCAGACCCAGACATAATAATATCAGGTAAAAATTTGCAAGTTGTGACTGAATACAAGTATCTGGGTGTCATGCATTTGTTACTTCTAGGCTGGCTTACTGCAATTCCTTATTATCAGGCTGCTCGAAAAAGTCCATTAAGACTCTTCAGCTGATTCAGAATGCTGCAGCACGTGTTCTGACAGGAACCAGGAAAAGAGATCATATTTCTCCTGTTTTAGCTTCTTTGCATTGGCTTCCAGTAAAATTCAGAATAGAATTTAAAATCATTATTCTTGCCTACAAAGCTCTTAATGATCAGGCACCATCTTATCTTAAAGAGCTCATAGTACCTTACTACCCCACCAGAGCACTGCGCTCCCAGAATGCAGGGTTACTTGTGGTTCCTAGAGTCTCCAAAAGTAGACTAGGAGCCAGAGCGTTCAGCTATCAAGCTCCTCTCCTGTGGAACCAGGTTCCAGTTTGGGTTCAGGAGGCAGACACCATCTCCACATTTAAGAGTAGGCTTAAGACTTTCCTCTTTGATAAAGCTTATAGTTAGGGCTGGCTCAGGTGAGTCCTGAACCATCCCTTAGTTATGCTGCTATAGGCCTAGACTGCCGGGGGATTTCCTATGATGCACTGAGCTCCTCTCTCCTCTACTTTCTCTCCCGCTGTATGCAACCTCATCCCATTATTGCATGTTACTAACACAACTTCTCCCCTTTTCGGTAGTCTTGTGCTTTCTCGTCCCTCTCCTCTCTCCTCCTATCACTTCCTGCAGGTTTTCTGGCTCTGGAGCTGTGGAGTCTGGATCTGTGGCTGCGGGTCACCTGCTGCCCCCGTGTTCCTGCTCGACACCCTCTGCTGCAACGACTATTGTTACTAGTCCTATTGTTATTATTGTTGTTATAATCATTAACATTACGATTGTTATCATTAACACTACTATAAATATCTGTAGCATTTTTCATTTAGTCTATAGCAACATCACCTTTACTGTCTGTACCTCTGTGTGTGTATATTGTGTAGGCTGCCTCTTTCTTTCTTTCTTTCTTTCTTTCTTTCTTCCTTCACCCCCAACCGGTCGAGGCTGATGGCCGCCCACCCTGAGCCATGGTTCTGCTCGAGGTTTATGCCTCTTAAAAGGAAGTTTTTCTTTGCTTCTGTCGCCTAGTGCTTGCTCTTCGTGGGAACTGTTGGGCTTCTGTAAATAGCATCATAGAGTACGGTCTAGACCTGCTCTTTTTGAAAAGCGCTGTGAGATAACTGTTGTTGTGATTTGGCGCCATATAAATTGAATTGAATCGAATCTCTCTTTTAGAATTCATGTAAAAAAGTATGTGCAAACGAGTTAGATTTAAGTTAAGTAATTTTAGATTTGTTAGGGAATCACTCAGCTTTGAAACTGCTATGATATATATATGAATGCCATGATTATCCCGCATTTTACATATTGTTTGACAAGCTGGGCACAGGCTCCAACAAATCCACAATGAAGTCACTCGAAAGTCTTTATAAACATACTATCAAAGTTTTACTTGATTCTCTGATAAGAGAAGCAAATACTTATCGTTCTTTCACGGTCAGCTTAATAACTGGCTAATTGATAATCAGATATGTGCACATTAGACTACTGACTGCCTACTGAGATTTGTTGCTTGTTTGCAGATTGTCTTTTGTTGTTACTTATTTCTGTGTGTTGTATCTGTCTTATTATTATTTTGTATATATTGTTATTACTTGTGGACTGTAATAAGTCATTTTATGTCATTTTAAATCTTCATTGTAGGTTGCCTTCATAATAACTGGCCAGGGACAACAGATGAAAATTAGCCTGTTGAGCTAACTCTGGCTCATTTACACTTATTTTACTGTTAATTAATGAGCACTTACCCTGTCAAATAAACAAATAAATGAAATGAAATGTTGGCCAGTTTGGGGCCAAATAAAAATGCAACCAAAGCAGTAAGTGGCGCACAATTGACATCAAACACAGCAGATAATGGTGCACAACTCCAGTTTTACTGTCTACACGACAACACTGCGTTTCTTAAAATCCTCATCCTGGCAGGGGTTTTCAAAGTGTTCCGCTTCAGTGACCTGACACTGTTTTTCCGTGTGACCAAAAGGCATAGAAAAAGTCACGGTTTTGAAAATACCCGTGTTCGTGTAGACAGGGCAATCATGCTGGTGGCAAGTCAGACTATGTTTTGAATGGATAGCGGCGGGACGGGACGGGTGGTGGAGTGCTGGGTGAGGGGGATTACAGTGGTAATCTTTACTCATTACCATTGACAGCAACATTGCCCAGCACCATTGCTCAAAAAGTTGGTCCGTGTTTCATCAGCTTTAGTGTTGTTGCTTCCACAGACCCGAGGCGACGAGTGCAGGTGTGGCGGGGAGGGGCCAGACTGTTTGAAGTTTGAAGTGAATCCTGTATTTAACCGGGAGCCAGTGGAGGTTGTGAAGGACGGGTGATCTCTGCGATGGTAGGACGTGAGCATGCAGGCAGCGGAGTTGGACGTATTGAAGTTTATTGATGATTTTGTTAGGTTAAACATTCAGACTAGTAAGACAAAGTCAACTCACAATGAAAAACAGCAAAGAAAACTCTCTCTACCCAAAACTGTTCTGACCCATCTCTCAAAGTAAGTTGCTAAATAAGGAAAACATGTTTTTAGGATCTTTAAGCACAAGAAAAACATTACCCTAAACAAAAATGTGTAATTTAAAGATTTACTGATCTTCTCATGATCATTTCAGTTGCCATGCTTCATAAATGTCTTCTGTCATTCCTCACCTGTCCACCCCAGTGTTTCCCCATCATCCTTATGGGTCATCAGCCCCAGTATATACTGTATACTTGCTGGCAGTAACAAGAGGGGGGTACTGATTGCTAATAATGTGTTGTGTGGGTTGACAAATCATGGTATTAACTTCATCAGAGAAAAACATACATTATTCCATATCAGTTAGGTTCCAGTTCACAATTGAGACCCAGCTACTCACAACAAACTACAGCTACAAACAAATTATATTTACCTGAACATACAGCCTAATCTGAGAGGACAGGATTCAACATCTTTAATGCACCTTAAAATTGTCTCATTTGCAGTATTTTGTTTCTAAAGTGGCTTATTTAACAAATTGCATTTCCTTCTGCCTAAGAAATAATTACGTGTGAAATTTGATATTATATCGCTCTGTTAGGAAGATGGGAGAGATTCATTTTATAATACAGTGGGACTCAATTCTGAATTATATATTTTTTTATTCGTAACATTTACACGTACCTGCAGTTCATTTTTTGGGCTCCAAAGGTTTGACATCCACTGCGCTTAAACTACTACTATGTGTGCAAAACAAATGAATTAACTATAGTGAAGTTGAAGTATATTAGGTGGTGAGTTGGTGGTGGTGGGACGCATCATCAAATCTAAGCAGCATCGGGGTGAAGCACTTGTTATCAGCGTCTGATTTGTGTGTTGAACTTTTAAAAAGCACTGCGTTGAACTTTGCATAACTAATAACAATGCTCTATTGACATTTAATTGCCCCACTAGAGCCTGGGGCTAACATCAGTGGGCAGAGGGTCAGTCAGTTGGTCTGTGTGCTTTTGTCAATAGCAATACAGCTTGACATCTACTAGATTTCATGTAATTTGTGATGGTTTTCAGGGATCCAGTTCCTGCTGATCGTGTTGTCCTGCTGACCTTTTTGTGTAGACTGGTAAGGCTTTTAAAAAATCTAAACTGTGAGCAGTGGTGGAACTTCCTCAAATCAGTTAAGGGGATGTTGTGGTTTGTGAAATGTCATTTCAGAAGCTCATTGTTCTTTCAGTGATGTCAAGCAGGCTTTGCTTACCTGTAGAGTCACAACAAACCCTCGGGGGATCGTCCAAGCAGAGCATCTCTGAAGTGCATGCTTTAATCAGGAGATTAAGGCATGCATGATCTGGAAGGTTAAATTTAGAACACCTCTCAGAATCTGAAATAGCGTTTACACAGATTAACTTGGGGCATATATGCAGACTTTACATATAGAAGCTCTCTCTGACTGTTTATTTAAAATTTGGGATTGCGCTCCACCAGTATCATGCTACAGGCCCTTAAACACAAAGGACAAAATAGGTTGGTTGGTTAGTTTCTTGCATAACAACCCATTTGACCATTACAATGACAATTTGGGAGGTTATGGATTGAAGGTTTGAAGGCAATGATTGTGGTCGTGGTTAAAGGAAACCAACACTGACTGTTTGTAGGAGATAAGATCTTATATCTCCAGTGTGCTGTATGTTGACCTGAAACTGCTTTCTCAACCAGCAGACCGGACTGTGATGACCAACACTTTCATCTCAAACTGGCTATCCCACACTGCCATCTATGGGTCAGTGAGTGAACACCAGCCAACAAAAAGAACACATAAGGCTGCCCTTACATAAGTGATCTATAAACCAACGGTGTGTTGTATGGCTTACAGTAAGCAGGCTGAGATGATGCTCAGCTGGGGGATCCTACCAAGGAGGCAACACCAGCTCGACACACCATTCTGATTTACATGTGACCCACACTGATGCACTAGTTTTGTGCTTCTGACAGATCGAGGATGAGTGAAAGAGATGGACAGAGAGAGACAGAGAGGCTGCCATTTTATGCATCCAATCCCAGTCCCTTTTCGGCCACAAAACAAGCGCAGACACGCGTACAGTAATTCAGAGTCTCTCCGATGCAGTGAACCCAATCCCATCAGTTTAAGGAGGATAAATTCTGGCAGAGGGAATTTATCTGCAGCCAAGATTTATTTACTGGAAACAACTTTGGGTTTTCTTTCTCTAGCAGTCTGTCTCTTTCTTCTCTTTTTCACTCTGCCCTCATGCTGTTTCTGCCTCCCGCTGTGTGTGTTGTCCTGCAGGTTCTGTGCGAGCTCAGCCAGGTCGATAGGCGCTAATGAAAGCCGCCTTTATGAAGGTGTCAGCTGCTTTCCCTCACAGGAGCAAGCACCTCTAATTTGAAGTAATGGTTATTGGCTGGACCATTGATTTATTGAGGTGGTGATTAGTGCACTGTATCAGCACCCGCAGAGGAAGTGTGGGAGGGAGAGAGTGCAAAAGATGAAAGGCAGGAGCAAAGTGTGTGCAGTTGTTTCTTTGAGACAGAGAAAGATAAAGACCTCTGAGGTGTCAGTGTCAGCCTTTATCATTGAACTGTTTCTTCTCTTGTGATCCTGCTTTTGTGCTCTGACAAAATACAACCTGATGAAGTAAAGAATCGATTGCCCGTTGACTGCAATGGTTCTCAGTCAAACAAAAAAAAAGCACTCCCCTATATGTAAACCTGTTTAATTTTTATCAACCAGCATTAACAACTCTGGGAATGTATTTTATTGAAATAAAATTATGGAAAACATGAGCATCTTTTTTTCCTTTCTCCATATGTTTCTATAATGATGAATGATTGATGTGTTTGACTGAGGAGCATCGTTAGTTTTTCTTCAATGGCAAAATTGTCTCCATCTTTGCACTGTTGTTCCATCCATTGGGCGCAAGGCGGGGTACACCCTGGACAGATTGCCAGTCCATCACAGGGCCGCACATAGACAAACAACCACTCACGCTCACACCTAAGATGTCTATGAAGATTCTCAGTCATCCAGGTCATAGTTATCTAATGAAGGTTAAAATCAAGGGCAACTGGACTTGGTTGAAGATCTTCAATGATTGATTTTAACCTTCGCTGGCTCACACCTAAGGACAATTTACCAATAACCAATCAACCTAGTCCACATGTCTTTGGATGGTGGGAGGAAGCCAGAGCCCAGAGAGAACATGCAAACTCCACACATAGGGGAAATCGGGGTTTGAACCCACAACCTTCTTGCTGTGAGGCAACGCTAACCACTGCACGACCGTGCCGCCCCTGTACTGTTGTTTTGCTTCCTAATTAAAACCCTCCAATGTGAGTCTTGATACCCTATATAAAATAATCTTGTTTATTGTTCCCCCGTAATCAGGTCAAGTCAGTTTTATTTATATAGCCCAAAATCACCAATCTAAAATGTGCTTAGCTCACAATCTGTACAATACCCACACCTCTTTCCTTAGACCTTTAAATATGGGTAAGTAAAAACTTCAGGAAGAGACAGAGACAGACAGACAGACATGCAACAGAGGCATGACGTATCAGTCAAGTATCCATAGAAATGACCTGCAGATTCCACACCCCACAAATGACATCTGATAGCTTTCAAGCAGGAGACAGGAGTTTGTGTCCTGTACAACATGTCCCCACAGGCCTGTAATTAATGTTCTTTTCATTAACCGTAACCATGAACTTTCCTGACTGTAAATGTTTAGGCCTTTTTTGTAGGGAAAAACAAATTGTCATAGCACCACAGGGGAATGTTACATGTACATTTACTGGACACGACAGAGACGGAAAAAAATGTTCACAGTTCAAAGGGGGATTTATTGTGGGAAACATAAATACAGTTCTGAGAGGGCGAGGGAAATGATCCTGATCTAGCCGTGAGGAAATGGAGCGGAGTGGCTTGGCTGAAACGGAGAATGGAGAGCAGGCGGGTTGGCAGGTCCAGGGAGTCTGTGACGCAAGGAAGAAACACACAAAGGTTAGACACTGCACAGGAAAAATCACAAACACAATAGTTGGCCTAGGTGTGTATCACCGAAGATACGGCGAATACTGGTGTGCTGGACCAGGGTTGATATGTGGCAGTTGATTGTAACGACTTTGAGTGCAGCAGCCAGGGAGGGGAGCCACGCCCACCTGCAAACCAAACATACTCACAGGGGAAAAACAGCAGAGAACAAGAGGTAAACAGAGGAGAGGTACCACCGGATACAACATATATAGTGCACAGAGTAAAAAAAAAAGAATAAAATACAATAAAAGTAGAATCAATAATCAAGTCAGAATCAAATATATAAAATATACACAAGTACACACACATAATCAGGTATTTGGAAACAATAAAGTGTCATTCAATGTTCAGGTGGCACCAAGCACTGGAAGGAGGATAGACTACACATACACAACAGGACACAAGACTGTAACATGCATTTCACACAAAGGGAGAAGAGATAAGACATGCTAAAAGTAGATAAAGCAGTAAATTGTAGACAACCCATCATGTGAGAGTTGTGAACAAAGACGGAGCAAACACTGGTTGAGGATCACCCAGATGAGAGATGTCTGGATGAAGCACCAATAATAGCCAACCCACACTAAACCCTGGGTGAAAGATGGGGAGACAGGAAGGGAGAAAAATGAGGGAGAGAGAAAGAGAGGACAGCCGGTCCACAGCAGAGGAACCCCAGTACTGAAAAAGAAATTAATTTAACTTAATGCTGCTTCCAGTCTGTGAGACTGCATAGGCTCTACATCCACCCAAGGAGCCCCTCCCACAGTTTAAGAACCACATTATGTTGGTGCCTTCCAAACACACAAAAAGGCTGTTTTGAGACTGATCTCTACAGTGGAAACATTGGAAAATGGCATCTCCATATTGTATCAGGGGTGGGGATACATTCATAACTAAATGTCTCCGCCAGCTCAGCCCCAGGGGTGTCAAGGGGCCCCAGAGTTAGAGCCTGCAAAGTGACTGTCACAGATTTCTCGTTAAAGAGTAATAGGGCAAAAGCTGCTCTGAAAACTAAAGGATTAGTCTAAAATTCAGGAGATAACCACTTTCCCAAAAGCAATGCCCAGAAGCATTTTTGACTGAAATCGTGACATTTGTTGGATTAACCGTTGTTCCTTTAAATGGCGGTTTGGACACGTTTGTAATAAAGTCGTGTGGTTGAAACCACAGGTCCAGAGCAGTACTTACAAGAATAGCTTGTCATTAATTATTGAAGTCCTCACGATTACAGCTCCAAAGGAACAAGGAAGTAATGATACAGATGGGAGGACAGGTTGCAAGCAAATAAATGGTTTTTCAGATGCCATAAGACTAGAGCCTGTAATGAACAGGAATTTAGAAAGTAAAAGCAAGCATGACTGCATAATATCCATTTACTACAGTGTGTAGGTTGTGACACTGTTGACAATTCTGTGTTTTTACACCAGCTTCTCAATTTTATGAAATGAAACATATCCTCCATTTCAACAGGAATCGGGCTCCCCCTGAAGCCAAAATTACATCATGAATGATCACACAGTTTGTTTGTCTGATTAATTACTAACCTGACTCAAAGCCAGTGATCGCAACTGAAGCGTTGCAACCTTCAACGTTATTACAAAGTGGAGCTTGCTTTAAGCAGTGCCGGTGGTGATCGACTGATATGTTTTTTCCCCCTCTGGGCTCACTCCCGCAGTTTGATTGATGGTTTGACTTTAGGGTTTGTAGGTGCCTGTTATGTTAATATTTGTTTTTTATTGATTTAAATACTTCAGTCATCTTTAGTTCATTAATTATTAACTGTACTATCATGATACAACCTACAACTTCATATTTTGATAGGATAGTGAAGCATAAATTGCTTTATTTCCACTTAAATATGTATACTGTTAACATGCCCTGCAATCTGTGGCCTAAAAAGGGCACAATGCCTAATACTTGAAAATACTAGAGGTCATATATTAGAGGTCTAGACCCAGTGTGACCCAGAACTTCCCTGTCGGACCAGATGCATTTTAGAGTTTATTATTATTATTATTATTATTGTCCATCTTGTCATACACCCTTGTCAACAGTGGAGCGACAGCTGTCGAGATCAAAATGTGTAGACCTCCTCTGCTTGCTGTACTGAGCTTGTACTACGATTCCACCATGTGGAAGAAAAAAAGTCAAAGAAAATGTCACAAACACAAGCTCAAAGAAACAAAGCAGCAAAACAACATAATGGTTCCTTCTTCAGTCACTATTTCCAGCACTGGCTCTGCATGAGCCTCAGAGGAGCCATAACGGCTAATATCAAATTGAATAAGGACGAGAAGTGACATTTTTCATCACCTTGCCGTTTTGATGTCTAGAGCTTTGGATGGGCCGAGAGGGAGACAGAAGCGGGGCCACAGATAGGGGTCATACTTTCATTAAAGAGGCTAATGGCATACAGAGTAAAGGAGCTGATATTAGCCACAGGGAAACCTATTAGGAGTGGGCTGGAGAAAGTCGTGATGAGGATCTGATTACAAAATCACTGAAAGGAAAATGACTTGGGAAATAAGTAGAACTCAGAAACTGTAAAAGACACTAAGATGGACTGAGCAACGGTCAGACAACTGAGAGATCAGTTTGAGTAAAGGACTGAAGAACAGCACATAAATGAACCAATATAGAATATGAAATTGCTTTGTTTTTGTTGTTGCTGTTCTGAATGTTGAAATGTTTTTTTTTGTTGTTGTTTTTTGGTGCAGTCTTCTTCATTCTATTCATTCTATTTTCAGTGTCACATATTTCATTGAAAGTCAGGATTCTTGCTCTAGACTTGATTCATAGCAGGTAGCTGGAGATTAACATGTCAGATCTACTTCAGATACAATATTTGGATTATACATATAGTGCAGTACACAGTCCATGTGCATTTTGTGACTAAACAACATAATTATTAGTTTTTTTTAGACCATATTTGTTTTTCCAAACCATAACCATGTCAATGTGTGTGTGGGGTAAATGTCAGCTGCCTCTATGCTTCCTTGACCCCAGTTTTAGGAGATATTGCATATTTTCCATCTCTTTTTTTCAAAAGTTTCCTCAAAGTACATCTTGTTTTTGGCTATGATAAAATCAAACCAGCTCAAAAACTGTTGTAGCGGCTGGGGCACTCATGAACTGGAACTGTTTAGGATTCCTAATAACTCGAGGGGTTTGTGTTAGATCTTTAAAAATATCTGGGACAGGCAAACCTGGGCAAAAATCATGTACAGAAGTCTTCTCTACACTTTACATAACTGCAGTGAACAGCATGCATTTGCTTAAGTTAAACTCCATGCATTTCAATGACTGTGACGCTGTGAGTCCAGACAGCTGTGATGAGTGGTAACGTAGCTGGTAGAGTTTTGCAACATAAACATCTACAAACTGAGGCGCAACCTTGCTGTTTGGAACTGTGAGCTGCACTTTATGAGCTGCTGAAGTTGACGTGTGTGGACTTGTGGTGACATTTCTGCCTGATCAAAAGTGTTTCAGTTACTTTCGGTTTCACATGCAACATGCAGTCCCAAACTGCGTCGGTCAAACGGTGTGAACGGGATAAAGTTACTACCAGCGGCTCAATAATGTAATGCACTGCAGATTAAAGGGTAGGCAGACTTCTCATTAAATGATGACGTTAGTCTGGTAATATTCTGCATTTTCTCTGGTGCAGAAAGTTTTGAACATGAGCAGAAAAGCTGCTGAAACACAGGAGCTTATAAAGTGCAGCTGAATTAAAATGAATTTATTTATTATTGAGGTGAAAAGGTGCCACAATTACATTTAAAGAGGTTACGTCCCCAAACAAAGACACAAAAGAGGAGGGAAGACTAAATCATGACTCAGCAGGGATGATATTACATGAGAGAAGTTGATCTACAGGAAAACACAGAATGCCTGAGAGCTGCACTGACTTAGATTATGGTAGAGTTAGGCCATAGAATTTGAATTGTCACCTGCCACGTGAATTTTGTGTTTCTCCTTACATAAATAAAAACATTTTCACCATAAACAGAATGCATGAAGTGTTTAATGCTCAAAATTTATATATTATTCAGCACTAAAGATTTCTTAAAAATAGTGTTAAAATCTTCTTTGTCTCAATCTCATGAAACCAATCTCAAATCTTGTCTCATGGGTTAAGTGTCTCGTCACACCCCTAGTGACGAGGGATCTGGGAAACCAAGTTGTATTCCTGCTTACTTTTATATCATGCTGGGGCACAACTGGGACCTGAATCTTAATGCAATTTCTTTGTTGATAAAAATAACTACTGATGATCTAGTTGTTGTCACTAGTGATATTTAAGTATTTATATCTATTCCATTTAAAATAAGTTTGCAATGTAATTCAGTCTACAGAGGATTATCCCTGCTCCCGTCTCATTTAATTTGTTGGTGATGATATTAATGTCTGTGTGGTCTCACACAGAATCACATTCAATTCTCTATGTGTGTTTTTTTGTGTGCACATCTGTGACAGTGGGTCTGTTTGTGTGTATTTATTTTGCAGGAGGCTGATGTGGAAAGCCTCCAGTTTTCCTCTCAGTTTGTCTGTCGGTGGGGCCCCGGGGCCAGTAAATATGTTAGGCCATCTGCCTGTCTGTCTGGACAGATGGTCCACCTGAGGGCCAATCGCAGACTAACCACTGGATCACCAACATTATTCAATGATGGTACTCAATGCCATTTATTTTCAGTTAAATAGAAATTCCTTTATTCTGTTCTCAGGTAATAATATAATCAATAGGAAAGACCAAATCCTTTCTACAACAGTTAATATAAAGTTCCAAGAATCTAAACAGAAATAAAGTCTAATTATTGCTGTATTGTTTTTGTTGTTGTTCTTTCACTTGCAGTTAAGGCGTGTGACCAAAAAGGTAAACAGGTAACAGCTGTCATCTGGGGAGTCAGGCCCCTAAGAGATAAGATGGAGACCTACAACTGTACTCCTACAATTGTAAACAGTTTTCATGGATCTGATAATGCATGACATTTTATACCACTTTCTTCCAGACTTTAAAGTGAGACATAAGACAGAGAGACATAACACATCCGTCCTCTTACAAATGAAAAGTTTATTCAAGTACTTATCAGGGGTTTTGCAATTACAGCCTTATTTAGCTTAGCTTATGGTGGCTACTGTCAGCTAGATATTGTAAATGACATTACTGAGTCACTTTGCTTACTTGAGTTCTCTTTAACTACGCTACAGTTACGCTATCCTTAGCACTTAGCATGTCCTGTAATTGTCACGTGTGCAATCTGTCCAACCAAAGTTAGTCTTCTCATGACGACGTCTTTGCTGCCATCAACTCACAAATATCAGGATCTTAGTGGCTGTAATCCCTGATAAGGCTGCCTTCATAGATATGCCCAAAAAGACATTTTTCACTAACCCAAAATTCCTATTTTTATGAACAAATACTTTTTATTAGCCTCTAAGAAAATCTGGGTTAAATTAATGTATCTGATCTCCACAGATTCCACTTTTTACTCAAACGTTTGAAATGACACAGTCCATTGATATTGAGCTATAAATCAGTTATCTAAATATGTGATAAGTGAGTCTGAGTCTGCCAGAGTCATGGAGCTCTGCTGCTACAGAAGCAGAGGTCAGTGAGCAGAACTGCTCAGAACTAAATGATTCATAAAACAAGGTGCTCTGAAGATAAATGTACCTTTTAAAAACAGAGAAGCGGCTATTTACCAGCACCCATCACAACTTGCTGCATCACTTAACTGCAGTAACCTGAAAGTTGCTAACAATTCAATCTTAATAGTGAACATTTTGAAAAGACACATTATTTATGTCACGCTGTTATTAGAGCGAACATAATTGAGGACCAACTTAGAAGTACCTAGAAGTTATGGCAAATCAAAGTGATACAAATGCTTTTTAAAGCACCCAGATGTAATGTTTTATATCCTTTTGCCCTGACAAAAAGCTGAGGTAGGCATTTTATTTCAGAAGTACTTATCTGTTGAAATTCTCTTTACATCCCAACCGCAATCAATAAACACTAACAGCTAGCTAGCTAGCAAGCTACTTACAACGTAGTTAACGTTAGTAGAGTAGCTAACGTTATGTAGCTAACACTATGTAGCTAACATTAGCATATTGTGTTCTACATTAACGGGATGTAACGTTAGCTAACAAGATGTAGCAAACGTTAACAACATAACACTTACCTAACTTATGTAAATTACGCAACCTACTACAATAAAAACTAAAATAAATATTGTCTTTTTATTTCATTTTTGTTTCACACAGGAACCGGACTTACTTCTCTTGGGTCAGGGACCAGCTAACTATCCATCCCATGTAACTGCTTTCTTCACTGGCTCAAAAAGTATTCTTGATACCAACATCTGCACACTGGCTGACTTGTTCTAGGTGCTGAGACAACAGTAAGTTGTGCTCTGGTGTTAATCCAGAGAGTTGTTTTGGAACTATGTTAAAAATACTGAGGGGAAAAAGGACACATTCTAGTGAGCTGCTGGTTCAGAAAGCTGCACACTAAGGGTCTGAAATAAGCACCCGCCACATATGGGTAAATTGTTGGCAGTGGCAGGTAAAATCGCCGAGCCATGGCACAAGGAAGGACACATGTAGTATGTTACCGTATTGTGGCGATCACAATACACACAACACAAAACAGCCAGTGAGCTTGCAAGCAGCACCGGGTGGACTAGGTAACTCCGCTGTTGTTGCTGCTTGCTGGGATCCAGAAGAGGAGGTTTTTGTTGAGCAATGACTGTAGCCCGTAACACACTGTGGTCAAGTGTTTGTGGGATTTGTTTCTTCTCATCTGTGTCAGTACATTTGAAATACCTGGTTGTTAGTAATTGTTAAGGTGGACTGATTGTCGTGTACTGAATGTCATGGTTTTTTGTGCATGCAAACATGCATTTAAGGTTTTTGTGTATTGAATGACAACATTACTTACATTAAATGATGCCTAAATGACCTGAATGTTATTCATTCATTTAACGCACACATTTCGAAAGTGGCAGATAACATTCTGAGTGGCAGACAAAAGAAATTGCTTGCCAGAGTGGCAGGCAGTGATAAAAGTTAATTTCAGACCCTGTGCACACTCATAACTCCTTTGCATTTATTTCAAATTCAACATTGACGTTTTGGCAAACGGACTTCAGGGACCACATTTGTAACCATGTTTTGCCTGACATCAAATTAAGTCCTTTGTCCAGTCCCTCGTGTCCCTCAGGCTACAGAACTGCTAAAATTAAGTATTATTGTAACAATTTTACACCATTTGTTGGGTTTTAGGAATAAATCTAAAATTAAATAAAACATCCCTAACGTATTAAAATCAAAATTGCTCCCAGCACTTTAGTCTGACAAAGAAAAATAATAATTTAATAGTTATTAACATTGACATTCATACTAAATAAATGCACAGGGAACAATCCCTTCACAAACCTATCCCATGAGATAATAAAACTGTCCCACATGGTATAGCAGTCTAAGAAGCATGTAGTGCCATAAACTGTTAAGTGATTCTAACAACAGCTCATGATTTATGATTTATGTCATCGGGTCTCTTATGCTCATCTCACCGTTTCTCTTTAAAGTCCAATAAAGAAGTGAAGCCATAAAAATAATCCTAAACTGTCCCAGAAGCTTCTGTTTTGCCTGAACCATTCAACTTTATATTCCAGGTCCCTTTTCTCCCAACAGAGCACGTTTGACATGTACAGTAATCCAAATGACTTATTGAAACAGTCACTTAGATGTTGAAATGTCTGTATGAATCAGCAAGATCTCACTCTCAATTCAATTTAAATAAATTATCCTATTTCCCTGCAGTTGTCACCATAGTTTATTCTAAAAGTATAGTTTAATGGACAGAACTGGAGCTATGTTACCATTTTTTTGGAAATCCACCACCACTCAGCACATTATAATTTTGGTCATATTTATTCGGTTATTAAAGAAAAGGTTGTTTCAGTAATAATTGCTACAACATACCAAAGCGTAAACATCTTGTTAAACCACCAGAGTGAGGGTCACATATATTTCCATGACAGTATTTAGTGGTGTGCACCTTGAACTCGATACCAGCTGCTGCTGCTTGCAGACAAGTAATCAGTCAATTAGTCACAAAGCGTCAGGTGGTGCAATCCTCTTGATGTTGGTGATGGTGGGGCTCGAGCTTATGTGCTGTTGATTCACTCCTTCCACACATTTACCCTGCAGAGGTTGTAATAACAGATACACAACATACATTTTAACAGAATCTGCTCATCTGGGACGAAGGTTCTTATTTTAATTACCCTGTCTGAATTTTGTAAGTATTGATTTGTTAGTTGGACTCAAAGAGAGGAATAACAAAAGACTGGGCCGAGACTGTGGAATTTGCAGTGGACAGGGTGGAGTATAGAGAAATACAACGATAACAATGACATTTAAAAAATAAAAAGACAGAAGCTTTCTGATGTGTTTAGTGAAGCATCTGCTTAGGTCATGTGGCATTAAACGCAGACACTCACATATCCCCCCGCACACTCACACAGAGCAGGTTTTGAGGTAAATAACACCTGACGTTTAAGTCAGCCGTCTTTCGCTGCCCTGCACATTTTGCTTGGACTGAGCTGTCAGCATGTGTCGCCCTTTGGTGCTCTGACTCACATGCTAATGCTGCTGCACGCCGCTATGGTAGAGGAATGTTAGAGGGCAGGAAGGTAAAAATAGCTGTTGACCCAAGTGACACTTCATGAAATCATTGAGGTGGGAAAATAGGAACGAATATGTGCTTGTAAAGTAATGATCCTTTTAATCACATGTTGATATTAAAAAGGTCAGAACAACAAGAAATCTTACATTTGAATGGTCAGTTTGGCACAGAGGCGCAATACTACAGTGCTTCTTAAGGGTTAACATTTCAGCAGGTGGTATTTTAACATTTCAGTTGGTGTTTTTCTTTGAAGCTTTAATGGTAGATTTATGGCCAGTAGAGGGCAGAGGAAATCCACAGCAAGTTTATTCACACAACTTTTTGTCAGGGTTAACTTATTGTTAACTCTGTCACTTAGCTTTTTAGTAAGGGTAAGGGGTTAGGGGTCACACAGATTATTGCAAAGATGTATTTGTACCATCGACTCCAATTGGATGTTAATATGGTACGATAGCTTTCTCCATTTTACATTTCCATCCTTTCTGGTACCATTTACCAGGCCCCCTTTTGCTCAGTGATTGCAAGGAAAATTGTTATTTTAAATGCTCATAACTGGGCATTTAGAGACATCTTAGAGATTTTGGGGAATATTTATAAAGTTAATGTTAATAATGTATAATTTTACCACATTTCTGGATAAACCAATCGCTAACCTTATCATAACCCAGAGGAAAAATCTTTTGCTCAGAATAGTCTCTTCTATAACTCCTGAGAAAACATTAAAATCTCTAGTATATCTTTTTGAGATCACTCCAATCTGAATTGTTGTTCCTAAAACCCCTTAGGAGAAAAGGATGAGATGATGTGAGATTGAGGTTTTGAGACTTGGGTAAGACAAATGGATACTGAATTGAGATTACAACAGGATAAATGAAAGTAACAGATGAGATCTCATCATTGTATCTTTTTGAGTTCATTAATGTCTTGCTTATTGCTCCTAAAAAGCAGTTGAGGGCACTGGGGAGATGTTCATGAGCTTGATTGTATTATTACTGTCTGTGCTTGGAGAACTGTGCTGGATGCCCTGAGCTGGATTTGAACCCCGCTTCTGCTGTTTTCCCAACCCACATCACTGTTTCTTTTCCATACTGTGAACAAAACGGAAATGTTGACTCAGTTAACAGACAGAATGAGGATTTAGTGATGTAGTAGCATACTGACTGTACTACTTTTACTGGTGAGTGGGAAAAGGAGGATGTGTTTTTATTTTAAAGAAAGAAGGATTGGAACAGCAGATATATTTTGTTTATATTTGGTACAGTGAATGTTTGTGTTGATAACCATTTTGAAATAAGAGATATTTTGTATATCAGTGAATAAAGTCTGAGCAGAGCTGCAACGGGAAACCAGCAACTGTAGCCTGTCTCACTCTTTCTCCTGTTTTACAGGAAAATTATCTGTTATGGGTTCGCCATCTGAGACCTGTAATAAAGGCACTAAAAAATGACTTCTCATTCTGAAATATTCTAACCGACCCCGCAGTTGTGCCTCCTTGTCACAGATTCTAACAGCGACAGTTCATCAAACTCATTAATCAGCTCCAACTGGTTCAGACCTTTGCAGCAAGAATCCTCAGCGACACCGGTTCATCTGAACAAATCACACCACTCTTCTCAAACTTCACTGGCTCCCTGTGCAATACCGGCTTACATTCAAGACTCTAGTCCTCCTTTAAAGCCTTCCACAACCTGGCCCCTACGTAACCCTCTGACCTCCTCCCAGTACATGCTCCCCCCAGCTCCTCCTCTGCTGGTACAGACACAGTAACACATTCACAAAACTCCTCAAAACACCTTTTCGTTAGACTCTTTAGACTTTTTATCTATGCCCTGTGTATCTGTGTACTTATTTTAGACTTGCACTGTTTGTATTACGTGTTTCATTTAAACCATTGTAAGATGTCCTTGAGTGTTTTGAAAGGTATCCTAGAAATAAAATGTATTATTATTATTACTATTTTAATATAATATTACCTTGACAGTATAACAGAAAGCACCACCAAATCCTCACAGACTGGTTTCAATTCCCACAAATCATCATTATAGCTATAGCTATAGTTTAAAACAAGTGTATTTCATCAGGGATAAATTGTTCTGTCAAATTATCAAACAGTTATTACACATAACAGTGAGAAAAAGTGGATTTATGAATATATCTCAAATGGCAAAATGCATGATTCTTATTTTGCATTAAAACATTTTGGGAAAGGTTTACAGCTTAGACTTTATCATGACAGGAGTACAATGTTATAGTGAGTGGTGGATAAACACTGTGTCATACTGGTGAAGTGAAGTGCACAACAAACACTGTTATGTTAATTAATTCATGCTCTTGATAACACATTCAAATTTACTGTTAATGCTGATTTCGATGTAAGTATACTTGTGTCTTCATTTCCACATGGGAAGTCTTGTGACCTCATTATCATTTTCTCATGCATTTGAAATTTTATTATGGTTCTAGGCATGAATGTTGCTGATGCCTAACAAGACAACATATTTATATGTGCTGTGAAGCCTTTTTTGCTGACTGCAATGAACACACTTTACAATCCAAAGTGAGGCTACGTTATGAATAAATCAACACTCAATGCCCAAAATGCCCTCAAAATACTTAACATTGAGTCATTTTAAGACATTTCCTCACAAATTGGTTAAATTTATGGCTTTATAATCACCTGTGTCTGAGAAAAACTGGCTTATGAATGTCAGGAAGCAAAGTCTTTTCAAAATTGATGTATCATTTTGGAATGAGTCCCTTTTATCTCTGAAAAAGAAATCAAATGAGTAATGAGAATAAATTTGCTGCAGGGCTAGCTGCATTGGAAATGTGCATAAGTGTGGTTGACTGGGCCTCCATCCACATTATTCTTTGACTTTATGTAGTGTTGCTCTTTCTGATCTTTCAGGTCTGTTTTAAGACTTATATCACAACTGATGAAGAGGAGTGGAAGAATTTTTCCTTTCAGCTTGTGTCTCCATCGCTGCCCGTCAGCAAGCTCCCTTTTTGAATGTGAACTTAACTAGTTCCACTATCTCAACACAGGCACTTTTATGAGCCTCAGTAGCTTATTCAAATAGCATTCATTTACAGTCACATAAAGGGGAAATTAAACCAATAACTCACACACAGACAGACATGCACACTGTCTCATATGGAAATCAACACACATAAATGCATACACCGCATTAACCAAACACGTTTTACACTAGCACCCATCACACGGCAAACATAGCATGAATATGAACACATTAACAATTCAGCCTTCAAAGTTGTCTTCACACAAACTTATGTTTTCTTCCTTGAATAACTAAATGGGTTTTGGAGACAAATTCTCCAACAAGGGAGGGTCCCACAGCCTCTTACCGTCCTAGGGCTCATTAGCAGCGTCAGTCTCAGGGGAACAGCGAATGATTGAGTGAGAGAGCAAAAAACACAGCTGAAGCAAAATGTTGCCAGTTGACTTTTTTATGCATCTTTTAAGTGTTTCTACACATTCTTAATATTCGGGGGCCCTGTATGCTCCTAGGCCGATTGGAAAATCAATTTGCCATCTCTGGCTTTTGTGTGGGTAAAGTCTTAGGTATACAAAAAATATGTGAGTGTAAAGTATGTGAGTGTAAGTAAGTAAGCGTTTCATATCATAATACAACATCCTGATTTGAAATATGGCGTACCTCAGGATTCTGTTCTTGGCCATGTGTTTTTCTCTCTTTACATTTCACATATTGGCCAATTTATACACAATTTCCAACGCTTCGCTGAAAGTATCATTCCTGAATTATTAAATTAGACGCCTGCGTGTCTGCTGTGAAAAACTTGATGTCACTTATTCTCCCGCTCCTAAATTATGATAAAACTGAGATTCTAGCCATTGGCCTGCTCAACATCTAAACACTAGTTTAGTGATCAAGTTATCTGATCAAGTAACTAAGTCTAAACAACCGTGTGATTTCTTAAAGTTTGTCAGATAAGAATCTTGGCGTTATGTTTGATCCTACCCTGTCATTTGATCAGCACATTCAATAAATCACCAAGAAAGTCTGCACTAAGTCTTTTAATGGTAAAGAATGCTTCAACTTGAATTCTTAAATGAAACTACAAACCATATTTTTAGCTTCCCATCATTGGCTCCCTATCCGTGTCAGATCACACTTTAAGGCACTTCTGACGTCTTACAAAATTGTGAAAGGGCACACCCCTTCATATCTTTCTGATCTCCTTAAACCTTATTCCATCCAGGCTCCTGTCTGTCCCCAAAGTTCAAAAGAAGTCAGCAGGCTGCAGGACCTTTTCCTGTCTCACCCCGTCATCTGGAATAACCTTCCTGCTGAGATGAGACAGTCTGACTCTGTTCTCTCTTTAATTCAAATTTTTAAAGTCAACTTTTCACCAAAACTTTCATCTAGTCACCTATTCCTGGAACTTTAGCCCTCCACCTGTGACCATCATCCTTCGGTCTCAGTCTCAACAAATCTGTTAAGCTATTACAGTTTTGTCCTGCTTTTACAAACTTTCTGCACACCGCTGCATCTCTCTCACCCTCTGTTTGTTTGCTGTCCCACAAGCACATTAGCGTCCAAGCGTCTCTCCCTCTTTCCTCCTCCTCCTCTCTTTTCACTCAGGCTTCTCTGTGCTAGACCATCTGCCACCATGGGACCTCTCTCTCTCCAAGTTATCAGTGCCTCATTCCAGATATTTGGATCTGAATCAGTTGTCCTGTAGGAGATTCAGCCTCTCTCTCTCTCTCTCTCTCTCCCTTGTGTGCATGAACATGCTTGTATGGAACAACATACAAGCATCAACAGAGCATCAAATACAGATCTACAACTGACAATACGTACTGGTAAGAGCAGCAATAAATACTAGTATGAGCACATGGTACACGTAGCTCGTTCCACCATCGTGGTGTCACAGATGAGAATAGCCGGGACTGGGATTGCTTTGTGTGAAGGGATGGCAGAGCCAGGCGGCGTTTGTTGGAGGAGCATAGCGGCCCAGAAGGAACGTAAGTTTGTACTATGGAGTTTAGATAGATGGGTGCAGACCCAGTAGTCACTCTGTATGCAAGTATTAGTGACTTGAATTTGATTCTGCAGGCCACAGGGAGCCAGCGGAGGTCACTGAGTAATGGAGTGACACGAGTCCTTTTGGGCTGATCAAATATATTTTTTAAATCTATCAACAAATTTGCCATCTTGATTGGCCATACTATAATTTTAATATGTTGGTCAACATTTATTGTACTATTTTGTACACAACATATTGTGTGCTGGGGTAATGTTACTTTTAAA